>NC_056734.1:905918844-906159716 GCF_019279795.1 Protopterus annectens
CCCCCTGGGGGATGTCCTGAAAGGTTGGCCCGTTTCCCTGGGTTCTGTTGTTTTTTTTTTTTTTTTTTTTTTTTTTTTTGTGTGTGTGTTTCCAGCTGCCTCTGCAGATGAACATGCTTTAGATGCCGCAACACATACCTTGGCTATTGCCAGCTATTATCATACGGGTGATGTCACCCGCCTAGAAGTATGCCTCTGACAGCGCTGTGCTCAGTAATCTCGGTAGCGTTCTGTAAATGCTTCATGCTGTAGTGAGTTCATGTAGATAGGCGTAGGTTCGACTCTCGGCCCTTCCGTGTGTGTGTGTGTGTGTGTGTGTGTGTGTGTGTGTGTGTGTTTCCAGCTGCCTCTGCAGATGAACATGCTTTTAGACGCTTCGCAACACATACCTTGGCTATTGCCAGCTATTCTCTTACGGTGATGTCACCCGCCTAGAAGTATGCCTCTGACAGTGCTGTGCTCAGTAATCTCGGTAGCATGTTCTGTAAATGCTTCATGCTGTAGTGAGTTCATGTAGATAGGCGTAGGTTCGACTCTCGGCCCTTCCCTGTGTGTGTGTGTGTGTGTGTGTGTTTCCAGCTGCCTCTGCAGATGAACATGCTTTTAGACGCTTCGCAACACATACCTTGGCTATTGCCAGCTATTCTCTTACGGGTGATGTCACCCGCCTAGAAGTATGCCTCTGACAGCGCTGTGCTCAGTAAACTCGGTAGCGCGTTCTGTAAATGCTTCATGCTGTAGTGAGTTCATGTAGATAGGCGTAGGTTCGACTCTCGGCCCTTCTGTGTGTGTGTGTGTGTGTGTGTGTGTTTCCAGCTGCCTCTGCAGATGAACATGCTTTTAGATGCTTCGCAACACATACCTTGGCTATTGCCAGCTATTATCATACGGGTGATGTCACCCGCCTAGAAGTATGCCTCTGACAGCGTTGTGCTCAGTAATCTCGGTAGCGTTCTGTAAATGCTTCATGCTGTAGTGAGTTCATGTAGATAGGCGTAGGTTCGACTCTCGGCCCTTCCCTGTGTGTGTGTGTGTGTGTGTGTGTTTCCAGCTGCCTCTGCAGATGAACATGCTTTTAGACGCTTCGCAACACATACCTTGGCTATTGCCAGCTATTCTCTTACGGGTGATGTCACCCGCCTAGAAGTATGCCTCTGACAGCGCTGTGCTCAGTAATCTCGGTAGCGCATTCTGTAAATGCTTCATGCTGTAGTGAGTTCATGTAGATAGGCGTAGGTTCGACTCTCGGCCCTTCCCTGTGTGTGTGTGTGTGTGTGTGTGTGTGTGTGTGTTTCCAGCTGCCTCTGCAGATGAACATGCTTTAGGCGCTTCAACACATACCTTGGCTATTGCCAGCTATTATCATACGGGTGATGTCACCCGCCTAGAAGTATGCCTCTGACAGTGCTGTGCTCAGTAATCTCGGTAGCGTTCTGTAAATGCTTCATGCTGTAGTGAGTTCATGTAGATAGGCGTAGGTTCGACTCTCGGCCCTTCCCTGTGTGTGTGTGTGTGTGTGTGTGTGTTTCCAGCTGCCTCTGCAGATGAACATGCTTTTAGATGCTTCGCAACACATACCTTGGCTATTGCCAGCTATTCTCTTACGGGTGATGTCACCCGCCTAGAAGTATGCCTCTGACAGCGCTGTGCTCAGTAATCTCGGTAGCGTTCTGTAAATGCTTCATGCTGTAGTGAGTTCATGTAGGTAGGCGTAGGTTCGACTCTTGGCCCTTCCCTGTGTGTGTGTGTGTGTGTGTGTGTGTGTTTCCAGCTGCCTCTGCAGATGAACAAGCTTTTAGATGCTTCGCAACACATACCTTGGCTATCAGCGGCCATTCCTTTACGGATGTTGTCACCCACCTGTACATGTGCCTCTGATGGTGGTGTGTTCGGTGGTCCACGTAGCACATTCCATACCTGTGTTATACGTTTGTGCGGTTGGGTATATGGGGGTGTGGTCAATCACCATGCCTGCCACATGTGTGTGTGTGTCCATGCTCCCAGCTGCATGGGTTCATAGGGTATGGCCTTGAGGTTTACGCAGAACACTCATATCCTGCCGCCATCCCTGTGTTTGTGGATGGTGGGGCGCAGCTCGTGTACTGCTTGTGTGCCTGTTGTGGTCGGCGACCACCGTAGCGTGTTCTCCACGTGCACCCTGCTATGGTGTGGTGGGGTGGTGCTGTGTACATTACACTCACGGGCCTGCCACATGTGTCCGTCTGTATCTCTGTCATTGTATATCTACGTACCTATGTTGTGCCCGTACTGCTGCTCTAGCATGGACAGCTGTCTTTCCCATGTATCGCATATTTGCACGGCTGACACATATAACTGTGGTGCGTTGCATATCCACTCATTGTCCATGCACCGTCCGTATTCCAGAACACCCTAATGACATCTGCTGGATATCGTGGCAGACAGCTATCCTTGCTGTCCTGACACTGTACCGTACCGCCATACACCTTGTGTGTACTTGCCTATTTATGGTGTGTGTATGTCTACCTGTGCTGTATGCATGGCCGTGTGTGTGTCCCGCTATAGCCATCTGTGCAGGTGTCGCCACTATGGGTAATCCTTGTGGACCGCTGTTTCATGTGCACGTCTGCACATACCTGCAGACCGTACTACCCCTCCTACGGCAGCGGCCTTAGATCGACTGCTGCCCTAGGCTGTAGGGCTACATGGCGCCCACCACCACAGCACATGGTGCCCCATCTTGGTATACCTACATGACACACCTACTAGACAGGTGGCCCTACTAGTGCGGCGCCCTGGGCAGCCGCAGGATTGGCGTATGCCTACGGCCGGATATGGGCACATCACAAGGCATACGTCTACATTCGGTGTTTTACGACGTGTAGGTTATAATACCGGAGGAAGGACCTCATCAGCTATGCTATAGAATGCGGATTTAGATGGATTAGTAGGTGGAGGGTTGGCCACACACCAGGGCTGACCGATGGAACACTGATGAGGCCTCTTTTGAGAAGCAGGTGGAGCAAACCCCGTAGCGGGAATGTAGTTTAGGTACAGATGTAGAGTTAACACACATTTGTCCACTCTTTCAGTTCTGTACCGCTGTATTACAGTGATATGCTATGCATATCTTCCATATACATTGTTAAATCTTTGATTGATGAGTATTGACATAGTACAATATCATATAATACATGTGTTAATAGGATGCTTTCTGAGATGTTAACATATGTGTGTGTGGTTAACATTGCGTCTGTGCTTTCTATGCTGTGGTTACATGTTCATTGTTTGCATAGAAAGTAACAAATGGAAGTGTAAGGGGATATTTAAAGCCTGGATGCTTCTATGTTATGTGTAAGTCTCACGGAGCCTACGGGTGATAGCGCTTACATGTCTATGGAGTAACCTTTGGATACCATATGTGACCTGTCGTGGACAAAATGTCTCGTTGACTGTTTCATCTACCTATGTGTGACTTGGTTTGTGTGCCATAAGGTGCCAGCGGGTCTTTGATGTTGATTAGGTGTATTCCATGGTCAATTGACATTAATCCTATTAATTCACTGAAGGATGTTCTTCATTGGTGGGAACGCCATAGTTTGACCATCGTATGGCTTTCCTAGCTGGCGTTGATATTGTGCCATTGGTATGTGTTCCACAGGTCACCCAGTTGCTCCGCGGTAGGGGCGTGTGATCCCCATTTCGGTGCTGGCAGATTGAGTGCTGTGTGCGTCGGTATTCGCACAGCGGTCTGGCTTTGTATGGGGAGTGTCTACTGTTGTCCCTATCTGTATTTCCTGTGTTATGCCTCACTGCAGCTGTGTGGTTACACCAGGTTCGCGGTTATGGGTGCCATCTTGGTCCTACGCTTGTCCATCCCTAGCGATTGTCTACTGGACACTGGTATGGAGCAGTACACATTTCACACCTGCATTTAGCATTAGCCGGTGGATGCTTTGCACTATCAGTGGGGAGTAAGGCACGTGCTACTCCCACATCCCTCCCACGGTGCGGGACAGCGTATTATCTGCCAAACAACACCGAGCCCCGTTTCTGCATACCCAGGATCCCATGGCTGCAACCCTCGACGGTACCCATTACACATCCGGCATGTGTGCGGGAATGGGATGTGGGCGCACCTCTATGGACTCTACAATCTGGGAATATCTGTACATATGTCCTGCATTCCGTGGACAGTTGTCGTCAACCCTGAACACGCTGGGGGTGCATATGTCTGGCTGTACCGTAGTCACGGCTGTCAGTTCTTCTGGGTCTCTCGATCGTAGCTGGTTGACATTGCGTACGGATGAATCTCTGGGGTCCTACTATGAACACCATTGTGCATATGTACAGTGTAGACCTTGTTGGACTGTGTCCATCTGGCTAGTGGGTTTGACTGCTGCTGTATGTTCCCCAATCGCGGATGTCTGCTTGCTACCCATATTATGTAGTGCTACGTTAACCAGGGTATTCTAAACTGAAACCGGATGGTGTAAATCCAATGATGCAGGCTAGGAGATGCTTTAAGTAATCCTCAAATGTCCCATTAGGATATGTCCGCCACTGTATTGTCAAACTGACACAACCAAAACATGTAGATCCTATTAATTCATTGAAGGATGTTCTTCATAAGCGCGAGCGCCATAGTTTCAGCATCCTATGACTTTCCTACTTGACGTTGTTGGTGTGCCATTAGTATGTGTTCCGGAGGTCGCCCATTTGTTCAGCGGTATGGGCGAGTGATCCCCATTCTCTTTCTGGCAGATTGAGTGCTGTATGCGCGGTATTCGCACGGCGGTCTGACTTTGTATGTGGAGTCTCTACTGTAGTCCCTATCTGTATTCCCTGTGTTTTGCCTTACTACAGCTGTGTGATTCCACCAGGTTTGCAGTTATGGGTGCCATCTTGGCGTCGTTTGTCCATCCATGGGAACTGCCTAATGGACACTGGTATAGGGCTGTACACATTTCACAGCTGCATTTAGCATTCTCCGGTGGATGATTTGCATTATTAGTGCGGAGTAACGCATATGCCATACCCACATCCCTCACACGGGCGGGACAACAGATCATCTGCCAGTCAACACCGAGACCCATTTCTGCATACCCACGATCCCATGGCTGCAACCCTCGACAGTACCCGTTGCACATCCTCCATGTGTGCGGGAATGGGATGTGGGCGCACTTCTATGGACTGGACAATCTGGGGATTTCTGTGCATATCACCTGCATTTCATGGACAGTTGTCATCAACCTTGAACACGCTGGTGGTGCATATATGTAGCTGTGCCGTAGTCACGGCTGTCACTTCATCTGGGTCTCCCGATCGCAGCAGGTTGACATTGCGTGCGGATAAATTTTTGGGTCCTACAATGGACACCAATGTGCATATGTAAAGTGTAGAACTTATTGGACTGTGTCCATCTGGCCAGTGGGTTTGACTGCTGCTGTATGTTCAGCAATCACGGATGTCTGTTTGAGTACCCATATTATGTAGTGCTACGTAAACCGGGTTTTCCGCCACTGAACCCAAATGGTGTAATTCCAATGATGCAGGCTAACAATTGCTTTAACTAATCCGCAGATATCCCATTGGGACATTCCCGCCTCTGTATTGTCAAATTAACACGAACAAAACATGTAGATCCTATTAATTCATTGAAGGATGTTCTTTATATGTGTGTGTACGCCATAGCTTAAACATCCTATAACCTTTCTAGTTGACGTTGTTGGTGTGCCATTAGTATGTGTTCCGCAGGTCACCCATTTGTTCCGCGGTATGGAAGCGAGTGATCACCATTCTCTTGCTGGCAGATTGAGTGCTGTGTATGCCGGTATTCGCATGGCGGTCTGACTTTGTATGTGGAGTCTCTACTGTAGTCCCTATCTGTATTCCCTGTGTTTTGCCTTACTACAGCTGTGTGATTCCACCAGGTTTGCAGTTATGGGTGCCATCTTGGCCGTACGTTTGTCCATCCTTGGGAAATGCCTACTGGACACTGGTGTAGGGCTGTACCCATTTCACAGCTGCATGTAGCATTCTCCGGTGGATGATTGTCATTATTGGTGGGGGGTAAGGCATGTTCTATACCCACATCCCTCCCACGGGGCGGGACAACGGATTATCTGCCAAACAACACCGAGCCCCATTTCTGCATACCCACGATCCCATGGCTGCAGCCCTCGGCGGTACCCATTATACATTCTTCATGTGTGCGGGACTGAGATGTGGACGCACATCTATGGACACGGCCATATGGGTATTTCTGCTCATATGTTCTGCGTTTCATGGACACCTGTCATCAACCTTAAACACGCTGGTGGTGCATATGTCTAACAGTGCCGTAGTCATGGCTGTTACGCCTTCAGCGTCGCTTCCTCCATCACGTTTATCTTGCTTAGGGCTAAATTTTTGGGTCCTACAATGGACACCAATGTGCATATGTAAAGTGTAGAACCTGTTGGACTGTGTCCATCTGGCCAGTGGGTTTGACTGCTGCTGTATGTTCCCCAATCGCGGGTGTGTGTTTGACTACACATATTATGTAGTGCTACGACATCCAGGTCTTTCAAACCTGACACCGAATGGTGTACATCCAAAGATGCAGGTTAGCAACTGCTTTACATAATCCTCTGAAGTCACAATATGAAATATCCGCCACTGTATTGTCAAAATAACACCACCATGACATGTGGATCCTATTAATTCATTGAAGGATGTTCTTTATATGTGGAGTGCGCCATAGCTTGACCATCCTATAACCTTCCTAGTTGGCGTTGGTGGTGTGCCATTACTATGTGTTCCTCAGATCGCCCATTTGTTCCGCGGTATGTAGCGAGTGAACCCCATTTTCTTGCTGGCAGATTGAGTGCTGTCTCGCCGGTATTCGCATGCCGGTCTGGCTTTGTATGGGGGGTGTGTACTGTGGTCCCTATCTGTATTTTCTGTGTTATGCCTTACTGCAGCTGTGGAATTACACCGGGTTTGCAGTTATGGGTGACCATCTTGGTCGTACGTTTGTCCGTCCATGGGAAATGCCTACTGGACACTGGTATAGGGCTGTACACATTTCACAGCTGCATTTAGCATTCTCCGGTGGATGATTTGCATTATTAGTGGGGAGTAGCATGTGCTATACCCACATACCTCCCACGGGCGATACGACGGATTATCTGCCAATCAACACCGAGCCCCATTTCTGCATACCCACGATCCCATGTCTGCAACCCTTGGCGGTACCCATTGCACATCCTTCATGTGTGCGGGAATGGGATGTGGGCGCCGTCTATGGACTCGGCAACCTGGGAGTCCTATTCATATGTCCTGCATTTCATGGACACTTGTCATCAACCTTGAACACGCTGGTGGTGCACATATCTAGCTGTGCCGTAGTCACGGCTATCAGTTCTTCTGGGTCTCTAGATCGCTGCCTGTTCACATTGCATACGGATAAATTTTTGGTCCTACAATGGACACCAATGTGCATATGTAAAGTGTAGAACTTATTGGACTGTGTCCATCTGGCCAGTGGGTCTGACTGCTGCTGTATGTTCAGCAATCACGGATGTCTGTTTGAGTACCCATATTATGTAGTGCTACGTAAACCGGGTTTTCCGCCACTGAACCCAAATGTTGTAATTCCAATGATGCAGGCTAACAATTGCTTTAACTAATCCGCAGATATCCCATTGGGACATTCCGCCTCTGTATTGTCAAATTAACACGAGCGAAACATGTAGATCCTATTAATTCATTGAAGGATGTTCTTTATATGTGGAGTGCGCCATAGCTTAACCATCCTATAACCTTCCTAGTTGGCGTTGTTGGTGTGCCATTAGTATGTGTTCCGCAGGTCGCGCACTTGTTCCGCGGTATAGCGGCGAGTGATCCCCATTCACTTGCTGGCAGATTGAGTGCTGTGTGCGCCGGTATTCGCACGGCGGTCTGACTTTGTATGTGGAGTCTCTACTGTAGTCCCTATCTGTATTCCTGTGTTTTGCCTTACTACAGCTGTGTGATTCCACCAGGTTTGCAGTTATGGGTGCCATCTTGGCGTACGTTTGTCCATCCATGGGAACTGCCTAATGGACACTGGTATAGGGCTGTACACATTTCACAGCTGCATTTAGCATTCTCCGGTGGATGATTTGCATTATTAGTGCGGAGTAACGCATATGCCATACCCACATCCCTCACACAGGGCGGGACAACGGATCATCTGCCAATCAACTCCGACACCCATTTCTGCATACCCACGATCCCATGGCTGCAACCCTCGACAGTACCCATTGCAAATCCTCCATGTGTGCGGGAATGGGATGTGGGCGCACATCTATGGACTCGACAATCTGGGGATTTCTGTGCATATGTCCTGCATTTCATGGACAGTTGTCATCAACCTTGAACACGCTGGTGGTGCATATATGTAGCTGTGCCGTAGTCACGGCTGTCACTTCATCTGGGTCTCCCGATCGCAGCCGGTTGACATTGCGTACGGATAAATTTTTGGGTCCTACAATGGACACAAATGTGCATATGTAAAATGTAGAACATGTTGGACTGTGTCCATCTGGCCAGTGGTTGTGACCGCTGCTGTATGTTCCCCAATCGCGGATGTGTGTTTGACTACACATATTATGTTGTGCTATGAAACCCATGTTCTACTACGATTAACCCAAATGGTATTAATGTAATGCTGCAGGTTGGCAACTGCTTTAAGTAATCCTCAGAAGGCCCAGTAGGACATATACGCCACTGTATTGTCAATATAACACAGCCAGAACATGTAGACCCTATTGATTCATTGAAGGATGTTCTTTATAAGCGGGAGCGCCAGTGTTTAAACATCCTATGACCTTCCTAGTTGGCGTTGTTGGTGTGCCATTGGTATGTGTTCCACTGGTCGCCCATTTGTTCCGCAGTATGGCAGCGAGTAATCCCCATGTTGTTGCTGGCAGATTGAGTGCTGTGTCGCCGGTATTCGCACGGCGGTCTGGATTTCTATGGGGAGTGTCTACTGTAGTTGCCATCTGCATTTCCTGTGTTATGCCTTACTGCAGCTGTGTAATTCCACGGGCTTGCAGGTATGGGTGCCATCCTGGTCGTAGGCCTGTCCATCCATGGGGATTGCCTACTGGACACTGTTATGGCCTGTACACATTCCACACCTGCATTTAGCATTATCCGGTGGATGCTTTGCATTATTAGTGGGGAGTAGGTCATGTGCTACACCCACATCCCTCCCACAGGACGGGACAACGGATTATCTGCCAAACAACACCGAGCCCCATTTCTGCATACCCAAGATCCCATGGCTGCAACCCTCGACAGTACCCATTACACATCCTTCATGTGTGCGGGACTGGGATGTGGGCGCACATGTATGGACACGTCGATCTGGGGATTTCTGTTCATATGTCCTGCATTTCATGGACACCTGTCATCAACCTTAAACACGCTGGTGGTGCATATGTCTAACTGTGCCGTAGTCACGGCTATCGCATCATCTGGTGGTCGGAAGCGGCTGGATGGAGTTCTGTTAGAAGGTATTTTTGGGTCCTACAATGGACACAAATGTGCATATGTAAAGTTAGATGTTGCTGGACTGTGTCCAACTGGCCAGTGGTTTTGACTGCTGCTGTATGTTCCCCAATCGCGGATGTCTGTTTGACTACCCATTCTACGTGGTGCTACGTAAACCAGGTGTTTTAGAACTGTGAATAAATGGTGTATATCCAAAGATGCAGGTTAGCAACTGCTTTAAATAAACCTCAGGCGTCCCAATAGGACATATCCGTCACTGTATTTTCAACATAACACCATCGGAACATGTTGATCCCCTATGTATTCATTGAAGCATGTTTTCTTTATAGGTGGGAACGCCATAGTTTACATATCCTAGTTGGCGTTGTTGGTGTGCCATTAGTATGTGTTCCACAGGTCGCCCATCTGTTCCGCTGTATGGTAGCGAGTGCTCCCCATTTTGTTGCTGGCAGATTGAGTGCTGTGTACGCCGGTGTTCGCACGGCGGTCCGACTTTGTATGGGGAATGTCAACTGTAGTCCCTATGTGTATTTCCTGTGTAATGCCTTACTGCGGCAGTGTAATTCCACCGGGTTTGCAGTTATGGGTGCCATCTTGGTCGTACGCTTGTCCATCCATGTGAATTGCCTACTGGACACTGGTATAGGGCTGTACACATTTCACACCTGCATTTAGCATTCTCCGGTGGATGCTTTGCATTATTAGTGGGGAGTAAGGCAGGTACTACGCCCACATCCCTCCCACGGGGCGGGACAACGGATTATCTGCCAAACAACACCGAGCCCCATTTCTGCATACCCAAGATCCCATGGCTGCAACCCTCGACAGTACCCATTACACATCCTTCATGTGTGCGTGACTGGGATGTGGACGCACATGTATGGACACGTCGATCTGGGGATTTCTGTTCATATGTCCTGCATTTCATGGACACCTGTCATCAACCTTAAACACGCTGGTGGTGCATATGTCTAACTGTGCCGTAGTCACGGCTATCGCATCATCTGTTGTTCGGAAACGGCTGGAGGGAGTTCTGTTAGAAGGTATTTTTGGGTCCTTCAATGGACACCAATGTGCATATGTAAAGTTAGATGTTGCTGGACTGTGTCCAACTGGCCAGTGGTTTTGACTGCTGCTGTATGTTCCCCAATCGCGGATGTCTGTTTGACTACCCATTCTACGTGGTGCTACGTAACCAGGTGATTTAGAACTGTGAACAAATGGTGTACATCCAAAGATGCAGGTTAGCAACTGCTTTAAATAAACCTCAGACGTCCCAATAGGACATATCCGTCACTGTATTTTCAACATAACACCACCGGAACATGTTGATCCCCTATGTATTCATTGAAGCATGTTTTCTTCATAGGTGGGAACGCCATAGTTTACATATCCTAGTTGACGTTGTTGGTGTGCCATTAGTATGTGTTCCACAGGTCGCCCATCTGTTCCGCAGTATGGTAGCGAGTGCTCCCCATTTTGTTGCTGGCAGATTGAGTGCTGTATGCGCGGTGTTATACGGCAGTCCAACTTTGTATGGGGAATGTCAACTGTAGTCCCTATGTGTATTTCCTGTGTTATGCCTTACTGCGGCTGTGTAATTCCAACGGGTTTGCAGTTATGGGTGCCATCCTGGTCGTACGCTTGTCCATCCATGAGAATTGCCTACTGGACACTGGTATAGGGCTGTACACATTTCACACCTGCATTTAGCATTCTCCGGTGGATGCTTTGCATTATTAGTGGGGAGTAAGGCAGGTGCTACGCCCACATCCCTCCCACGGGCGGGACAACGGATTACCTGCCAAGCGACACCGAGCCCTGTTTCTACATACCCAGGATCCCTTGGCTGCAACAGTCGACAGTACCCATTACACATCCTTCATGTGTGCGGGACTGGGATGTGGGCGCACTTCTATGGACTCGGAACTCTGGGGATTTCTGTGCATATGTGCTGCATTTCATGGACAGCTATCATCAACATTGAACACGCTTGCGGTGCATATGTCTAGCTGTGCCGTGGTCACGACTATCGGTTCTCGTGGGTGGCGATGAAGGCTGGCACGCATTCCGTATGGGAAAATTTTGGGTCCTACAATGGACACCAATGTGCATATGTAAAGTGTAGAGCTTGTCGGACTGTGTCCATGTGGCCAGTGGTTTTGACTGCTGCTGTGTGTTCACCAATCGCGGATGTCTGCTTGACTACCCATAGTGTGTAGTGCTACGGAAACCATGTTTTCCGAAACCGGAACCAAATGGTGTACATCCAATGTTGCAGGTTAACAACCGCTTTAATTAATCCCCAGAGGTCCCAGTAGGGAAGTATCGCCACTTTATTGTCGGAATGACACCTCCATACTAGGTAAATCACGGGCACTTTGGCCCGGTCTTACCGGCCATTTGCAAGTGTAATTAGCAGACACGTGTCAATACATGTATAATAATACATATTGTCATACCGAAGTTAATCTATGTTATTTGGACAATGGCTTCTGCTATTGACATCCGTTGCTGTGGGTGTTGCGGTTACCATACACATGGCTTTCTCAAAGGCCGAATTCACAATTCTGAACACTACTGTGGTCTCCTTTAAGGACCCTGAGCCAGTGGTCAACAGTACTGCAGCCACTGCATCACTTACATATGCCGTCTACCGGTACCTACAGGACTGCATGGATCAGGCATTCCCTTACCCAACTGTGGTTCATTGTACCAATGCCAAGCATCCAGTGTGGTGTACCCCAGCCATACACAAGCTGTACAACGAGAGGAGGTGGCTACTACAAGGCAGAGCAGACACCTTGTGAGGTATGACACCCTTGCTCATTATATGTGTAGAGCTACAGGCTGTCATGACATGGTCCGGGGCAGGTTCCACAGATATATCTCCATGGACCTGGCAGACAATCATACAGCCTTCATTTGCTATGCTGGACACCTGGGAGGTAACTCACACATATGCTCTGACTGGGTTCACAATGATGTGGAGTTTACTGAACATACACACATTGCCAACATACGGGCTGACAGGTTCGGTGAAGACATCTCCACCCCTCCCCCCCACATGGAGAGATGTCTGTACCAGCGGTTTGTGGTCCCCGAATGTTCTGTGATGCACGGGTGGGACATGCTCTCTCCAGGGTAGTGAACATAGCATCCATGGGACCAGCTGGTGTCCCGACTGTGTACTCCGCGATCTCATTGAGGAATTAGACCCACAGTTAGGACAGCTGTTTATTCTTAGCCTCACCTCGGGTAACGTACCCAGGTTGTGTCGCACGGCGACTGTAGTCCCACTTCACAGGGCCAGTGCCTCCACTGACCCTGGTTATTACTGTCCCATTACCATGAGGAGACCTATCTGCAAAGACATGGGGAGGGATCATACTGCGGCTCGTAGATGGCGACATAGGGGACCAGCATACTTTGCATCCAACCCGGTTTGGCTTGGACAGGGGGCGGATCATGCGTTTAAATCCTGGTTGACGTTTTAGGGACAGTCACTGAGGCCATTGATGGGGTCTTGCAGTCCATACAGCCTACCTCGACCTGGCAAAGGCCTTCAACACAATACCCCTCGGGTATCATTGATAAACCCATCGGCTTGGATGTGAACACGTACATCGCAGGATGGGTTGCAAACTGGCTAGGTGACACGACCACGCGGTCATAGTTGCTGGCAGCATGTCGGACCTACTGCCTGTCAGGCGGTGTCCCACGGGGCTCTGCCCTGGGTCCACTCTTTTCTACATCTACATTTCCACAGTACAGGCACACACAGGGGTGTTATGGCTGACATTGTTTGTAGATGACTGCGAACCGGGTGCCATAGTGGGACGGACATCTGACACAGATATCCTTCAAAGGGGCCTCCCAGATATGTATATCTGCTGTCAGGGACATGGCCTACAGCTAAATGCCAGGTAATGCAAAGTCATACCCGTCGAGGAGAACGAGGTCACCCCCTGTCCGGCATATGGGTGGCAGTCCACTGAGCACGGGGGTAATTACCAGGGATCTGGGGACCCAGGTTGTCGGTCACCATTCGTTCAACACACACGTTGCTATCGTGGTTTGGTAGGACTTCTACATTGCCCACCTGTTCGTGCAGGGATTCACATCTAGATCAGGGTAGGTCATTGTCTCCTTGTACTCATTACGTGTTACACCTATGATTGAGTACATTGCCCCATTCGGAGGGTATCTGACCCGACACCTACAGCAGCTGGGAAGGCCCCATAGGTTAATCGTCAGACAGATGCAGGGTGTCAGGGATTTGTGTTATGCTGCCCCACTGTTAGGACTCCTGCTCCATTCAGTCACATACCTCTTGTTCGGTGTTGACCTGTGCCTGACATACGAGGCCATGTCGACCCATATTTGATGACTATGCTTCACCTACTGGATCTACATCCCTCGGAACCACAAGGGCAGGTGGCGTGAACCTTGACGCGGTCATTAATAGGATGTGTTGGAGTGACACATACGTCACCCAGACACTCACTATGCTGTGGATCTACATCACAGTACATGTGAGGCAGAGATCCTTGCTAGCCTTGTTCGAGGGGATCTTGTCCGTTGGATGGGGATTGCAGATATACCCCAGGGATTACATCATTGTCACTGCTTGACAGAGGTACAGCAATATAATAGGCATTTTATCTCCGGAGCGGAAGGTTGGCAAAGGAATCCTAACTATGGCCTAGGGTTATGGCTGACCTTGGGTAGATAGCCTACCCTGTACCTATGGACCTATGAACCTATGTTCATAGTTTGTCCCATTACACTTGTCTATCCCTATCCTCTTTCTCATGTGTATATTTCTGTGGCACGTGATTGACCTCTGTATTACCTGCAGGTATGCTGTCTACAGTGCACATACGTCACGGTTGATTACAGTGTATCTGTGTCCCTACCACTGTGATACTGAGGACTACCACACATCCTTCACAGCATTACATGCATATGTCCATTCTATTATTCTTTGGCCTATGGGGGTGTTAAGGCAACGGTTACACGTGTCCCTGTTTGTCGCAGCGTCATGGTGGTCTTTGACCAGCCTCCGTTGCAGTCGTGGGATGGACGGTAGTGTTGGTGTGTGTTTGGCATGTGTTTTCACTGCCGGTACATCTGTGGGAGGTGTGGTTGGCACATGTTCCTCTTTGCAGGGGGCCCCATCCTGGAGTTTTGTGTCATGCATCTACACTTGGCACGTGCCATATGTCCTGTGCTATTCCCACAGTCGTGTATGCCTTCATGCATTACTACTGCGTGTTACTGGCTGTTTGTATGTGGTACACATGGCGATTGTGGTGGTTGGCTTGGCCTATTCCCATGCTATGACATACACATCTGTCAATTAAGTTGTTAAAATCAGACTGTAACACTCATTAGGCTTTTCAAAATGACAGTCAATAACACAGGAAGCTCAGTTTCAAAACGTTTTAATAGTGTACACCAGGAGGCAAATAACTATGCAGTACAAGTATAGAGTTTTGTCTGACTCTATACAGGAAGCAGCTTTGTTTATATTGTGTTTACAATCAGCTTTTGCCCACCTTAATGGCGTGGTCAGTCACAGGGCATTTACATCACTATAGTCCACAATATTCTATTCATACGAAGGTGCTGAGGTAATGCTTATTAAAAGTTTTCCCATGAGAATAGCACAGCCTTGCAAGGCACCTGGTCAATTACAATGTCCTTCTGTAAATGTTGCTCTTTCAAGGTTCCAAGCCTGTTCGGATACAATAGTCAGTTCATTTCCTAATACGTTCCTTTGTCTCTCTGGTGAGCAGCTGTACTCTATCTTCGATAGAGCTCACAAAACCATCCTCCTCAGTGGAAGGAAGAAAGATATACATGTACATACATTTATTATTCTCTAACCCAGCAGATAATTAATGCTGAATGACATAAGCCTGCTGAACTGGTTACTGCCAGGGTCAGAGTTCAATCACACTGCAGCTATGCTTCAGGCAATTACATGCAAGATCATTTCTACTGCCATATTGTAAAATAGAATAAAATGCATTATATACTATTTGCTTCTAAACTAGCACTTCATATATGTTTAGATATATATTTTTCTAACATTCTCCCTCCTTTTAATGCTTTTTATTCTATCCAGAAACATAAACAACATTATTTCATTCCCTAGCCTCTTCCTTTCTGGAACTTTTAACTAGGCAAGTCATTTGTTTTACATTTCAGAAAGAATTTCATTTGGTATTGACAGATTCAAATCCAGGTCTTGATACCTAGTCTCGGTTACAGATTTGTGAACAAAGTCCCTAACTAATCCTTTCATACAGGGTATCCCGCAACAGACACATGCTCCCAATATGAGCAAAACAACACAAATGGCAATCAAGATATTCATTAGGATTGAACCCCATCCACAAAATGGATTCTGGAAAAAGTTTGTCAGTGGGTTTGGGCCTGGTTCCGCCATGGCTGATACCTGCTGTATTACCTCTAGGTGGTCGTTGATCTCGTGCTTATTGTCTGGTATTTATGCACAGCATTCTTCTTTGATAAGCGCGCGCGTACCACCTCTCGCCGCCAAGAGCAATTCGATTTTGTAGCACAACAGTTCTCATTGCATTCAGTTCATCAGTCACAAGTTCGAGAGCGGAAAGGTCACATTGCTCATTACTTCGAGAGGTTTTGACAACTTCCTCAGTTCCCAGATTGATTTGACTGCTCCATAGGCTGTGATTATTCCAGCCCAGGATATAACACTGTCACTCAAGTCCATATGAGCCAATTTTCCTTTATCTCTTACGGATGAATGATCTTTCCAACCAGCTTCGATTTTACCCACTGGATTAGTAGGTTTCTCGACTGAGTTCCCAGTTCTTCGAGCTATATCTCTTACATTTCGTATCTTACCCAGAGGCAATTCTGCAGTATGTCTTATGGCTGGAACCAGATAACCCAAAAACAACTGCGGACCAATTCTCAGGTAACCATTGATATGCTTTTTCCCACAAACAAAATAACAATTTTCTACTTTAGTACTGATGCTTGGGTTAACTCTGAATGAAACATTTTCCTGTCTATAACAGACAACTGTTTATACAATTCAGGATTTTTCTGCACATCTTTCAACATTGTTCTCATTAAGCTTACATCGACTCCTATATCGTGCTACAACTAGTACTCTCATCTTTGGCTTTTAGATAACATTTGTAAGACACAGTTATGTTACAATCACTCCAACCAACTTGGAGTGTATCATTTTTATAGAGACAAACAATTCCTTTTTGTGTAACAGGTAAGTACAGTGCCACTTTGTCCTGTGATCTCACAGAACCTGTATCACAAAGTAGATTTTCACAGGTCTCATTTATCCCCAAGGGGACAGCAGACATCAAATGTCCTCCATATGCTGTAGGTATGGCAGTACAAACCCAGCAATTTGAAATGTTCATAGTCTCTACATACACACGCTTCATGGCTAGGTATGTGTTAAAGTTGGGATGCCAATCTGTGGCCAGTTCATCACGTTTCATCATTTATATCTGTGTAGTTATATGCAGGAAAGATCCCAGCAAAGAAAAGTCACCACAAACATGGTTGATAGGTGTATGATCAGTAGGACAGTAAACCAATGTCTTTGGGGTTGCTTTGTATTTTTATACACTCTGGCCCTGGTCATTCTGTCTCTGTGGTATATCGGCTATGAAATGTTTCTAAAACTGAATATTCTTCACCGGTTTGCAATGGGTCAGGTGAACCCAGGACGACCTCTCCGCAACCTTTACTGCAGTGGGCGTTGCCAACAGTACCTGGTACGGACCTTCCCACGTTGGACTCGTCCAGTTATTTCTTTGGATAACTTTCAACCACACCCAGGATCCTGGAGTCAGCACTGCGTCCGGCCTCATTTGTTCTTTATCTGAAAAAGAGTTTAACTGAAAAACAATCTTATTGGTTAACAATCCTTTCATATAACTGGCTAATGAGCCATCGACCTCCAGCTCTGCAGGCATGAGAGCTTTCCACTGTGGCACATAATATGCCCTTCCAAATACTACTTCAAAGGAGGTCAAACCCTTTACATTTGGAACTGTTCTCATGCTCAGCAATGCTAGAGGTAGACAGCAAATCCAATTCTTCTGAGCCTCACTCATCAACTTCCTCAACTTATTTTCTAAATCCCATTGTACCTCTCCACCAGTCCTGCTGACTGTGGGTGGTATCGCATTGATTCTTCATGGAAATCCCAAAGAATCTCCCAGGTTGCTGGATTGTCTGGTTCACAAACTGCGTTCCATTATCACTATAGATTCTTTCCGGTATGCCAGATCTAGGGATTATTTCTTTTACTAGGGCCTTTGCCACTGTTGCTGCATCCGGATTCCTGGTTGGGAAAGCTTCTACCCATTTTGAAACATATCTATAATCACTAAACAGTATTTCTTCCCTTCACATTTATTCAGCTCTATAAAATCCATACAAATAGTATGGAATGGATATGGTGGTGTAGGGAAACCCCCTCTCTTCGGTTGGAATGCTCCCTGTGCATGATGTTTACTGCAAATATGACACGCTGCACAAACTGTTTGTGTGTAGTTAAGTAATTCCGTATGGTGGGAATATTCTGTTAACTTACTGTACCATCCCCTGTTGAGACATGGCTCTGCCCATGGCTCAACACAACCACATATCTAATTAAATTAGACGGTAATATTGGCTTTTTCTCTTTGGAGATGTACAGTCCGTCTTCAAGGATTGCTCCTCGTCTTACCCACTTCTGTTTTTCTGCTTTCGTAGTTAATGTTTGCATTGTTTTAAACATTTCTAAATCTAACATCTCTGAGGGTTGTAATTCCTCATTCAAAAGAAAGTTTCTGAGTGTGAGGCTGCTTGTTTTGCAGCTGCATCAGCTCGTGCATTACCTTTCGAATCTTATCCTGTTGCTTTGTATGAGCTGCACATTTACAAATAGCTACTTTAGTAGGTAACTGAATGGAATCTAATAAATTCAAGATTAATTGCGCATGATTAATCGGTTTACCAGTGGATGTTATCATTCCCTATTCTTCCACTGCTGCAAAAACATGCACTGTAGAGAAAGCATACTGACTATCAGTATATATGTCCACACATCTGTTTTTCCGCTAGAGTGCAAGCACGTGTTAAAGCTATCAGTTCTGCTGCTTGAGCAGACAAGTTATGCTGCAGGGGTTGGGCTTCTACAATCTCAATATCAGTAACTACTGCATAACCTACTAGATTCTTTCCTGTAGGACCCTTTCTACATGATCCGTCCACATAAAATGTCACCTCTGCATCATCTAAGGGTATATCAGTAAGATCCTGTCTGGGTAAAGTTATTTGCTCCATTTCCTGTAGGCAACTGTGTGGTGTGCCATCCACAGGAGTCGGAAGTAACGTTGATGGATTTAATGTTGTACAACGTTCAATCACCATATGAGGTTGACTCAGGAGTATGGTCATACAAGACAGATGTCTAGCACGGGACAGGAATGCTATTTTCTCTTGCAGCTAAATTATCGCAACTGCATGAGGCACTCTCAAAGTGAGAGGGTGGAATAATACCATTGATGCTGAAGCCTGTACTGCCATAGCAGCTGCAACAACTGCCTGTACACAATGTGGCAATGACCGTGCCACTGGGTCCAACTGCGATGAGTAGTAAGCTATGGGGCGTGTCTTACTTCCATGCTGTTGCGTCAAGACTGACGTCATATATCCCTGCTTACAATCTACAGTCTGAAAACATCTCTTATGATAATTTGGGAGCCCTAAAACTGATGATGAAGCTATCAATCGTTTTAGTCTGCAGAAAGCTGTTTCTGCTACTGGAGTCAATGTAGTATATCATGTGCTGCCATAGGTGTATTAAAGATTAAAGCAGCCAATACAGCCGATTCCAAAGCATAGTTTGGTATCCAGCTTCGACAAAAGTTAGTCGTCCCCAGGAAGGACATCATTTCCTTCTTGGTAGTTGGCTTGGGTGCTTGTAAAATTGCTGCCTTCCTATCTTCATCTAATGTTCTACCCTCCTTGGATACCACATATCCCAGGTACTTGACCTGTATTCTCCAAAGTTGCAATTTATGCTTGTTTACTTTATGTCCCTGTTCTGCTAAATATTTCGATAATGCTATTGTAGCTTCCCTACATTGCTGCTGGTTAGGGGCCGCAAGCAGGATGTCATCCCCATAAAGTAGAACTTGACTGCCCCCGGGTAGAGTAAACCCCGCCAGGTTGCTAGCCATCTCCTGTGCAAATATTGTTGGACTTTCACAGTATCCCTGTGGTAGCCGAGTATAGGTGTATCTGTTACCCTGAATGTAAAAGCAAACCAATACTGACTATCTGGATGTATAGGTATTGAAAAAAAAGCATTGCTTATATCTACCATGGTAAAATACTTCTGTTGCGGCTTCAAATCATTCAATATAGTGTGTGGGTCTGGCACCATCGGTGCCCTAGGTATTATTGCATGATTTACAGCTTGTAAATCCTGTACCATCCGCCATTCCCTGTTTGCTTTTCTAACAGGAGATAGAGGGGTATTGCATGGTGAATCTAAAGATTCTACCAGTATCCCTTTCTTGAGTTGTGCCGCTATGATAGGCTTGATTCCCTGCTCTGCATCCTTCCTCAAAGGGTATTATTTCTTTTGCGGTCTAAATGCTGACTTTGGTGTAATGGTTACTGGACGTGCTGTCCGAATAAGCCCTACATCTGATTTCCCTGTTGACCAAAGAGTGCTTGGTATGTCACACAAGGCTCTCTCTTCTTCTTTTAACAGGAACACCAATCAGCTGTCCTCACTCTGCTGTAAGTGTACAGCTGGACGTGCTTGCGTTAGCCAATTTAAGTTTTGCTTCTGTATTCCCTGTTCTGACAATTCTAAGTCGATTTGCCTTTCCCATCTTGTCACTTTTTCACCCAGGTCCACCCATCTGACATTTTTATGTTTGGTTACACTGACATGCGGTGGCCTGTTGGACTTATATAGTCCCATGAATTCCTGAGGTAATGAACAACTCAGCACACTATTACCCTCAGTATCCCAGTACAAGGTTCGTAACACTAGTCTATTGGCAGGATGTCTGCACAATGTTTGCTCATATTCCTTATCAGGCCCTGGTGTGCTACAATAGTACAGAGTACAATGTAACAAATGCTGCTGATCAATGTGAAGGGAGCGTACCTTACTGATGGCTACGTCAATAGTACAGAGTACAATGTAACAAATGCTGCTGATCAATGTGAAGGGAGCGTACCTTACTGATGGCTACGTTCATCAGTTCCTCGGTTACTGCCCCTGGACCAGTCGTGACGAGGTCCTGGCTGTACCAATAATAGGATTCACCCTCCGATCGCACCACAAAAGTATCCATTTGCCTTTGTGCCTCCATACCCTTCTTGGTAGGAACTACTGCTATGCCAAAGAGCTGCATAAGGTCTCTCCCCAGTAAATTTACTGGACATTTTGCAGAAAGTACTATTTTACTTCTCTGGGTCATACCTGAAACAGGGTCAGTTATTGCTATATCATGGGAAAGTGGTTCCCTGTATAGCTGCCCGTTTGCTGCTTTCACTAATATGTAGTCAGGTGATTCTGAGTGTTCCGGTAACTTTGAAGGGTGTATCAAAGTTCGTGATGCTCCTGAATCACACAGAAATCTCACTTCCTTCCCCTCCACCAGAAGTGTAACTTCCGGTTTTGTGTCCGCCAAATAGAGCTCCAAGCTCAACAAGGCTAATTCTAAAACTTCGTTTTCCTCATTTTCTACATCTGTTTGCACTTCCTTTATTCCTTCTACTGCGTTTACATTTTCTCCCTGCCCATTAGTCTCTCCTGATGACTGTTGAACGTTATGACTGTCATATAGTCAATCCTCATCACTCCTATCCTTCCCTTCCGTAGATGTTTTTTTATTCAACCTGCAATCCCTTGCTAAATGTCCCCTCTTCCCGCAGTTAAAGCACTCACCTTTTCTCTTTCTTTCCTCAAACACCTCCGAGTCTCTGTCAGAGCGTTTATTGCCCTGAGTGTTTCTCTTACCCTTTTTACCTGACTGTACTACAAAGACTTCTGCTCCGTCTTCAGCTGTGAAGACCTGCGTCTTCTTTTTCTTCTTACTGTTAAGATGTCTTTCAGCATGCCTAGCATACTCCAGTAAGGCTTGTAGCCTACTCGTTCGGTGATCTATCATATGCTTTGTAATAAAGCTACTGATAGGGCCAATGCAACCTTTCAAAATGCATTTTTCAACTGTTGTTCATATGAACTATCATTTTCTGATTTGCAGGAATAGGCATACCACTATGGTTATTGAAACATTCCAATAATCTACCATAGTATCCATCTACAGTTTCATTATCTTGTTGTATGCACTGATTAATACAGGTCCAATCTGCTCTAGGTTTCCATTTTTCAGTAATTCGGTCCGTAAGACCCTTCAACGTGGTGTCTAATTCTGCGTCACTATGTGGGAGTGGTTTAAGTTGCGCGTCACGAGCATTCCAGACGCCACAAACCATGTGCCAGTCTGGACCTATAATTTGTCTAATCACCTTCTCTACTTCTTCCCCATTTAAGTGGTAACTCATTCGCATACCTTGTAAATGTTGTATAAACTTTTCATGATTACTTTGTGGATGGGAATTCCCTCTGTAACTTTCGGATATCTTCCGGTGTCCACGGTCTATACACTAGGAGAGTTGGGTCCTGGCCTTCCTGTCCTGCCTGAGGGTTCGGTACTTCAATTAATTGACAGATTTCCTCACTCTCTTCTAGTGACTCTCTTCTTAGTTGAGTGTCCCTAGGTGTTTTACGTGTTCGGGATCTAGTTTCAATAGCTTCTCTTACAAATGGTTGTTGTAATACCTCTGTTGCCACAGGATAACGTGGGGGGGGACCAGCCTGCCCTCCCGCTTCATATCCTGGATGAGGTATCGGAGGGGGTGGAGGGGGAGGGGCCGTCGCTACTACTGTATTATTATCTTCTTTGTCTAAGTATGATGCTTTCGCATTTTTAGTCTTCTGTTCCCTTCGGTTCACTTCCTCAATCCACCTATGTGCTTGAGGAATACCCAAATGTCGCTGTTTTTTCGCCTGACCATCTGCGTCACATTTTAAGTGTTTCAAAAGTTTCACTAACGATATTTTGTCTAATATACCATCAAAGTCATATTTATTAACCCATTTTGCAAAATATCTCACATTATCTGCTCTCTGCAATTGCATATACTTTGCATCATCCGTCAAGGGCGGATCTCGCGATCTCTTAGTGCACTGATTTCCCATGTCTTCAAAATGACTGTTACGTAACCCTTCTCTCGTACCACGTGGTATCTCCTTCCCTGTATCCACTGTAGTGTCTAGAATGACTGTTTACTCTGCTCTGTGTTCCCCTGATCTATGACCAAATGTAACAGTACTTCAATTCGTTCTCGACCTGCTATCACAAATCTTAACAACAACACAATGTAACCTGGTCCCTGATCTAAAACAGAGACAAAGAGGGAAACTCTCCTTACCTGAGCCTCCTGTTTATGACTGCACGTTTTCTTCTTGGGATCCAGTTTTCCGCTTTTCAGCCACAGATCAGAAAGTGGACAGCCTCTTTACACACAACAATTCAGTCGGAGGTCTTTTCACTCAAGAAGAACCATTTAGGCAACTTCTCCTGCGCAGATTTATTACCACCCATGCACTCTGACCTGTAGCTTACCAAGGGAATTCCGGCTAAGAAGGACCACAATGTCAAATAAGTTGTTAAAATCAGACTGTAGAAATCAGTAGGCTTTTCTAAATGACAGTCAATAACACAGGAAGCTCAGGTTCACAACGTTTTACTAGTGTACACCAGGAGGCAAAAAACTATACAGTACAAGTATAAGAGTTTTGTCTGACTCTATACAGGAAGCAATTTGTTTATATAGTGTTTACAATCAGCTTTTGCCCACCTTACTGACGTGGTCAGTCACAGGGCATTTCCATCACTATAGTCCGCAATATTCTATTCATACGAAGGTGCTGAGGTAATGCTTTTAAAATGTTTTCCCATGAGAATAACACAGCCTTGCAAGGCACCTGGTCAATTACAGTGTCCTTCTGTAAATGTTGCTCTTTCAAGGTCCCTGGCCTGTTCGAATACAATAGTCAGTTCATTTCTTAATACGTTCCTTTGTCTCTCTGGTAAGGAGTTGTACTCTATCTTTGATAGAGCTCACAAGGCCATCCTCCTCAGTGTAAGGAAGAAAGATATACATGTACATACATTTATTTTCCTCTAACCCAGCAGATAATTAATGCTGAAAGACATAAGCCTGCTGAACTGGTTACTGGCAGGGTCGAGTTCAATCACACTGCAGCTAAGCTTCAAGCAATTACATGCAAGATCATTTCTACTGCCATATTGTAAAATAGAATAAAATGCATTATATACTATTTGCTTCTAAACTGGCACTTCATATGTGTTTATATATATATTTTTCTAACAACATCCATCCGGGCATATGCATGTTATTCCGTCCTTTGCGTTGGCCGTGGGTGTTTGGCCGTCCGGCAACGCTACTCTCAACATGTGATGTCCCACCTTCCCCTTCTGTGCCTGTGGCACCCTGTTAGGGTGTCCTGTTTGGTAGGCAGATGTTCCGCTATATGTGTTTGACATGTCTGCATAGCTAATCATCGATGCGGTGGTTGAACATCCCGCCTTGTCCAGATGTGTACAGTTATGTGCACCGTGGCGTGTGCACGCCTATGGGGTTTGGACGGGTCCATACCACATGCGGGATGTACACATTCTGCCGACACATTCACATGCAGCCATTTGCATATCTGTACCTGAGGTGGGTTGTTAACATGTGGGGTACATATTTGCCCGCGTGGCACTGCCTAAGACAATACTTCTTACCACATTTCAGGTATGCCCATTGTGTGTAGGTGTGTAGCTGCGCAAGGCTGCTAGCTGGGTTGGGTGCACGGTCGTACATGGGTGCGGGATACATGCTATGATGGGGCTATTGTGTATTACATTTGCATGCATGGGTTCTGCTTCTGGATATTACGCTTAGACATACGCCGTCCTGTGTATGCGAGCACGTTGCTGGGTGTGGTACATGTTGCTATGCACATGTTTGCCTGTGTTTAGGGTATCTTGTTTCCTTCTTGTTGTTATATCGACATGGCTACCCAGCTGTGTACTCTCACTACTGCTGGTGACCATTAGGGTTGCCACCTTTTCCAATGCCCAAAGTGGGACATCTTTTGTAGAAACATTGGATTTTGCAGGACAAAACATACCCACAGCAAGTAGAGATGAAAGAACTTCACTTTTTTGCCAAAATAAACGCTTATTCTTATAGCATTTGGGTTGCTTATTCTGTTTCTTATAACATGTATGTGTTTCAAATACAAAATAATTGTTTTATGCTACTATTAAGGTATATTGAGGAAATATTTTTGTCCTAAAATCTCAGGACATTTGCCATTTTTCGATTTTTTGGCGGGACACAACTGTCAAAAGAGGGACTGTCCCTAGCAGAGTGGGACAGTTGGTAACCCTGGTGACCATGCCCATGTTGCTACTTCTATGTCGTTGTGGCGCGCTGACATGCTGCGGTACACCTTCACTGGGTATGCCCACTGACAGTGCATTGCGGGACGGACACGGTATTACGCGTATCCTTTGTTCCTTGGACGGGTACACTTAGGGCTTCGTGGGTTGTGTTTGCTTCTCCGTTTTGTTGGGACGGGTACTATGTTGCATACTCTGCGTGCGTTTCATTCTCCACGGGCCCTGGCTGGTGCGGTTACTATTACGGGCGGCCTGTGGAAGTCAGCACTTTAGGTTGCTCATCGCCTGCCGGCTTAGCCACGCCTCCGGACGCATCCTACTTGGGCTCGCTCACGTGCCCTACGCACGTGTCTGTGGTTGCGGCGCACACTCATTACTATGCATATGGCGCTGCTACGCCGACTATTCACTGCACCGCCGGTGCAAGCCTTACACCGGCCTTGCGCCGAGCTTCATGAATCCCGGGGAATGTTTAGTCAAAAATTACAATCACACTTTTTTGAATATTTTGATATGCTTTTTGACCACATTCTCCAGTAATGGTCATTACCTGCTTTTAGGTTGCTGGGGGTGGGCTTCTAATTTATTTATGTTAAGTATACTATCCTCATTCTCTTTTATTGTCTTTCCAGTATTTGGATTTACAATCTCTGTTCTGTTTTCGCTCTTCTTCACTGCTTGGATTTACTCAATTAGACCAAAACAAATATCGACTTTTCTTAAAGGGGCAAATAGCATGCTTGTACATAGTTATTTGTTGTACACTTTGCAATTTTTTGTTTTTACATGTTTATTGAACAACTGTCTTCATTGTGATGTTTATGTTGTTTTGTAGAGGGGGTTGCATTTTTAAGGTTTTTGCATAATAAACAACACTGTTTTCTAAGATTGATATCTCTGCTGCCTTTAATGTTATTTATAGATAGAGAGAGTGAGACAGAGAGAGAGAGATATATATCAATATAAATATAATATGTATGCACAACATCTACACACAGACACAAATGCCCCCATACATACATACATACATACATACATACATACATACATACATACATACATAGAAATAGTTCAAGCACAGGCATTAATGCCCTTCTAGCTTGCCAATATACCAAAACACTTGTTCCCATAACAAATGTCCAGGCTGTTCTTAAAAATATCTAAACTAGTACTTGCTTATATGTAATTTGGTAGTCTGTTCCATGCATCAGCTACTCTGTCAGAGGACCAATTAGTACACTTTTCTTTCCTATAGAATCTTCTACATAGGTTGCCTGATGTTTTTCTAGTACTTTTTGATAACCCCAAACATTGCCAGAGGTAGTTGTCTCTAAATTTCCTATATACCTGAATAGAATCTCCTCTTAGATATGTGTAAGAGACACTGTACAAGTTCAGATACTTTAGTCTGTCATAATAACTTAAATTTTCACAAGCATGGATGCCCTTGGTGTATTTCTGCTGTACTCTTTCCAGTTTATTCATGCTTGTTTTCTTATAGGGTTTCCATATTGCTATTCATAGGTTCATAGGTTCATAGGTTCATACTAGGCTATCTGTCCTAGGGCATTTATAAGCCTAGCCAGAGTTGTGTGGCTTTCACCACCCTTTTGGTTGAAGAATACTATACCCATTCGTTTGCCGTGCCTCTGTCCAGCAGTGATACAGAGATGATCCCCGGGGTAAACCTACGATCTCCCATCCACTGGTCAAGATTCCTCTTGAACAGAGCCAGCAAGGTGCTCTGTCTCACATGGACCGGGATTCTGTTCCACAGCATAGGGAGTCGCTGGTTGATGAATCTGTCCCTCCAGCACGTCCTATTTATATCCGTGTTGAGGTTTAAGTCTCTTGCTCTTGTGGCTCTGGCGGATTTGGATTTTTTGAGGCGGAGCATGTCCATTAATTCCGGGTTGGACATGGCCTTGTATGTCAGGCACAGGTCACCTCTGAGCAGATGGTATGCGACTGAATAGAGCTGGAGTTTCTTCAGTCGGGCAACATATGGCATATTTTTGAGCCCCTTTATCCTTTTGGTGAGGAACTTTTGGGGTCTTTCCAATTGCTGCAGGTGTCGGGTAAGATACATTCCGAATGGGGCATTGTACTCAATCATTGGTCTGATAAGTGAAGAGTACAGGGGAACAATGACCTCCCTTGATCTGGATGTGAATCCCTTCATAATCAGGTGGGCAATGTAGAAAGTCCTCCTAACCACTTTGGCAATGTGAGTGTCAAAAAAAAAGGTTACTGTCAACTTGGGTCCCCAGGTCCCTGATAACCTCTTCTGTGCTTAATGGATTGCCACCTATGTGGTAACTTGGGGTTACCTTGTTTTTACCAAAGGGTATGACTATACATTTTTTGGCGTTTAGCTTAAGGCCATGGCTCTGGCACCAGTTATCCGTTTCTATGAGACCTCTCTGAAGGATATCTGTGTCTGATGGATTTTCAACTATGGCGCCCAGTTTGCAGTCATCTGCAAAACTTTGTCAGCCACAATCCTCCTATGTTTGCCTGCACTTCTGAAAAGTAGATGCCGAACAAGAGGGGGCCCAGGACTGAGCCCTATGGGACACCGCTTGTGACCGGCTTGGAGTCTGTCATGGCACCAGCAATTCTAACGCTGTGGGTTCTGTCCTTGAGCCAGTTTGCAACCCATCTTGTGACATATGGGTTTACATTTAAGCTGGTGAGCTTTTCTATGATACCCGAGTGGGGTATTGTGTTGAAAGCTTTTGCAAGGTCAAGGTAGGCTGTGTGAACTGCCTTACCCTCATCAATGGCCTTGGTGACTGTTTCAATCTGCCCTTGACAAAGCCGAATTGGGTAGGATCCAATGTCTGTAGGTCCCCTATGTCTTTATTTTTGAGTTCCATTATGATCCTCTCCATAAGCTTATGGGGTGGTAATTACCAGGGTCCATAGAAGCAACGCCTTTGTGGAGTGGGACCACAGTTGCCGTATGCCACTCTTTGGGTACGTATCCTGTGGTAAGGCTAAGATTAAACAGCAGCCTTATGTGTGGGTTTAGTTCCTCACTGAGTTTGTGTAGCACAGCCGGGGACACCATCTGGTCCCATTGATGCTGTGTTTTTAGCTTTAGAGAGAGCAGCTCTCACCTGGGCATTTGAGATGATTGGGAGGCTACACTCTGCTGGGATAGATATTTCTCCTTTTGGGGGGGAGGGGAGAAATTTTCACTGAACCTGTCTGCCAGTATGTTTGCAATGTCTGTGGGTTCAGTGATTTTTGTATCATTTTGGACTAATTCTTAGCATATCTGGGAGTTTCCACCCAGATTTCTAACATAGCTAAAGAAGGCCTTATAATTGTCTTTTGAGTCCTTGGTGATTTTTTTCTCAAAGTTGGCCTTGGATGATTTTATGAGTGATCGTAGTTTTTTACTAGTATTGATCAGAGATGTCTTCCCTTTTAGGGATTTTGCTCTATCTTGTAGTAGCTTTCTCCTCTTGTTGCAAAGTTTGTTTATGGCTGGGGTCCAACAGATCGGGCGCTTGCCTTTGGTGGAAAGGGTCTTGATTTTATTTGGGATTGCTTGATCCATGCAATCCTGGAGGTGCTCGTAGAAAGCATTTGTAAGGGATTCAGCAGCATGGGTTGTGGTTTCCAATGGCTCAGGGGCCTTGAAGGATACCACACCAGTCTTAAGAAGTGTGAAGTTGGCTTTTGAGAAGTTCTTCACTGTGGTCTTTTGTGGGGGTGGGGCGGGATGTGGATCTCCAGTGAGATTAGTTTATGGTCTGATCTCACCAATGAGGGATATACTTCCGGTGTGGAGCATTTTGTCCCCATGTTTGTGATGATCAGGTCTAGTATATTTTCACCTCTTGTGGGAATGGTGACAAGTTGTTCCATAGCATTTGAGTTTATGAACTCCAGGAACCTTTGGGCTATGGTATTGGGGCTTGAGTAATGTTCCCAGTCTATGTTTGGGTAGTTGAAGTCACCCAATATGATGGTGTTTGGAGAGACATTTATACTCTCCAGTGTCTTCAGGAAGGCTGTGTGGGGTTCCTGAGTTTGAGAGGGTGGCCTGTAACATGCTACAAACTGTAGAGCAGTTTTGCCTATGGTTAATTGCACCTGAATGGTCTCTGATGCTTCGTGAGTTGCCACCAGCCTGTAGGTGTGGGTATCCTTGATGAATATGGATACACCCCCTCCTTTTGTGGTACGGTCCGGGTTTTGGGGCTGGAACGCATGATATGAGGTAAAACCTGATAGTGCCGGGGTGCTCTTAGGAGCCTTGAACCAGGTTTCAGTCACAGCACAGACATCGATGTTCTCCATACTGAGGAGGGCTTAGAGGGCGTGCATCTTGAGATTTAGACTTCTGGCATTGAGCAGCATTACCCTTTGTTTTTTTTCATTATTGTTTTCTAGGGCGGTGGGTTTAGAATTTGAGCCTTGTCTAAAAAAGGCACTATGGGGGTGGCAAGAACCTTTGCCAATATCCGGAAGCCCAGGGGTGACAGGTGCAAGCCATCCCTTGCGAAGCAGCGTGGCTTGTCAAGCATGTTATTCCAGGCAGACAGACATTGGATCCCCTTAGAATGACACCAGAAATTAAGCCAATTATTAAAACTGATCATTTTGTCTCTGTATTGTGGCATCATTCTTGGTGAAGGTAGGATACTGCTCAGGGTCAGGGTCATACCAGCCTGGGCTACATAATCTGAGAGCTCCTTTATGTCTCTTTTCATGTAGTCGAGGGAGGTACGTTTCAGGTCATTCACACCGGCATGGACAATGACTGAGTCATACTTGTACTTGCTGTGGAGTGACCTGAGTGCTTGTGTTATGTGGCGGATTCTAGCGCCCGACAGGCAGCTTACTGGGACCCTCTCCTTGTTCAGTCTGGTGAGTGGGACGTCAGTGTGTCTGACTATGGAGTCACCTATGACAAGTGTGTCTGGCATTGTGTTTGGCCTTAAGGGCTGTGACTGATTTGCACACTGACTTTGTGATCTATGTGTTGCTTGTGTTATGTCATGAGGTGGCAGTTGTTTGGGTGTCTGCTTTGGAGGCCTCTGCTGTTTTGGTAGATTTTTGATCAGTGTCTCCGAGAATGTCTTTGTGTGTTAATGTGTTTGATTTGTAGTTGTGATAGTTCTATGTGAGACTGGGTTTATGGTGTGTGTGGTTACCTTCTCCTCCTGTCTGGTTTTGCCAGTCCTGAGTTGAGGGAGCTCAGCCTCCAGTTTGGCTATATAGTTGCATCTCTCGCATGTATTTGTGTTTTGTGGGAGGAGGAGAGGGTTGTCTGTGTACATGAGGCAATTGTAACATTGCCTCAATATTCCCAGATTCACCAGCTGAGCAGGAGAGGACGCTAGCAACTGACCCTTTGACATGCTAGAAGAAATGAAAAAGTTTGCTGTGTAACTGAGTCAGAAAGGACCTATAGGGAAGTGGGTACTCAAGGGGGTTTTAAGCTAGTGAAGTACTTTGTATAATATAGAAGTGCTTTACCTGACTAAAAATGCTTTAGGAACAAGTGCTGAGCTTTACAGATAGAGAATAGACTGTTTAGATTACAAGTAGAGCAGTTCTAAGGGAAAAAATGAAGAGCAGACTTTACAGAGCCAGAAATAGTTTAACCTTGTTTGGTGCTCTAGTGGCAACTCTGCGCTAAATGCAGAAAAGGCAATAAGTCAGTAGTACAGGCTAGCACACTTTAGTGGGCAGCCAAACAATTAAATTAAACAGCAAACAAACACTTTTCGACTTGAATTAGACTAATTTCGACTAAAATGTACTTTTAAGTGCAGATAATAAAAAATGCAGTAAATAACTATGAAAACAGTTAAAGCTTGCTCTAGGTAAGCAGTAGAAGGTAAAACAAATATGAAAAACAGCAGGATACTTAATCAGGAAAGCAGTCGCTTTTTTCAGTTCTCTGTAGCCAGGAAGACTCAACAGGACCACGTGGAGCTGTGTCTCAGCAATATGGCTTCAAAAAAATGGCAGAGGCAGATTTTAACCAGGGAACTTCAAAAGAGCTAGAAATGGTCCAAAATGACCAATTACTACAGCTTCTTGTGCTGAGGTCACTTCCCTCAAGGACAGGTAGGCAATTCAAGGCTCACCACTCTCAGTATTCCATACACCAATTTGGGTCTAATGTAACTAGCAAACAAGAACTTCATTATTTTGATGTCCTAGACTTTATAAATGTTTTATACAACCTACAATTTTATAATATAGCAATAACCCATGCCTGGGTGTGGGTTATGCTGGATTTACCCATCTTTGGTGTGGTTTGGTCACGAGGGCGAAGCCCTAGTGGCCAAACAAAGCCAACCGTGGGTAAATCCAGTATTACCCACACCCAGAAGTGGGTTATTGCTATTATACAATGACATTATTTAAGAAAAAAAATAATTACATTTCTTAAATAATGGCATTGTATAATGCCTCTTTGCTGCCCTTCCGTAGCTGTCTGGTATTCTGCATCAGTTCTGATGTACTGCGCATGTGTATGCCTACGCAGTACATCAGAGCTGTGGGTGGAAGCAACGGAGAAAGTAAGATCTCCATTGCTTTTTACAAACTGTTTCACTGTGTTAACGTTTAACATAGCGAGACAGCTTTAAAAAAAGCAACGGAGATTCTTCGTTGCTTTTTTAAAAGTTGTCTCGCTATGTTAAACCCATTTAACATAGCGAGACAGTTTTGAAAAAAGCACCAGAGACAGCAAGATCTCCGTTGCTTTTTACAAACTGTCTCGCTATGTTAAACTCGTTTAACATAGCGAGACAGCTTTAAAAAAAGCAACGGAGAATCGAACGTTGCTTTTTTTAAAGCTGTCTCGCTATGTTAAACGAGTTTAACATAGCGAGACAGTGTGAAGCAATGGAGATCTTGCGTTCTCCGTTGCTGTAAAAAAAAGAATTATAGTAATGGAAAAAGTCTGGGCGACTGGACCTTTTTCCATTACTATAACTCTGATTTACAACGTGCACGCTGACCAATCAGCGTGCAAGTTTTTGAATATTAATGGGGGGGGGTCGTTGTATAATAATCATTAACCAATTGGTTGATATGATTAGAAAAACTCATAGTTGAATCTACGCATATACCCAAATCCTTAAATGAGTCTACAGTTTCAATTACTGTGTACTGTATTAAATATTCACCTTTCAATTTATGTCTCACAAATCTCATATGCTTAGTTTTTGTTGTATTTATCAGCATATTATTCTCTTGTGCCCAAATGGTCAATTTGGTCAGTTATTTTGCAGGCATGCCTTATCTGTAACACATGTAATCAGTTTACCCAATTTCCGGTCGTCTGCATATAGACTGTAGAACACCTCAGATGAAAAAGCTAGGTCTGAAAGATACAATCTAAACAAATAAGGGCCTAGGACAGAGCCCTGTAGGACACCCTGACTCTAACCAAGGATTTCACCTGTCCAGTTGTTGTATGATACTTGCTATGTCCTATTTGTAAGCCATGCAGCTATCCAGAGTATCAAAGAGTACACCAATACCTAGTTGTACTAATTTATTGATCAGTGTTTTGTTTATGACTCTGTCAAATGCTGAAGTTAAATCTATATAAATTACATCACAGCATAATATTTCATTCATATCTATTATATTGTTATAGAACATCATGTGCACACACACACACACACACACACACACACACACACACACACACACACACACACACACACACACACACACACACACACACTTTAAAAATATATCATGGCTAAAAATGTAGGCTTAAGTAATGTACATTATCTTTCAAAATGCTAATTTGTATATATTTCTTTCCATGTTTTTATTTGCTTAATTCAGATCATGTATTTTCTACATTGGGAGTAGGCTTATGGTGAAAAATGCTTTACTTTTTGAGTATGTGTGTGTATGTGGTATCCAAAAAAAAAAATTGTGACTTGTTTGCTTCAAAGAGCCTTGCGAATCTGGTTCAGAAAGAGACAATGCAGTACATTTTTACATTGCACTTGACTGAGTACAGTATTTAAGGTAAACTGAATAGCAATTTTCTATTCACTGCTCTCGGCTACCCTATAATTTGTCACATTTGGTATTTGCTTAGCATGTTAAGAATCATGCCTGAGGTAGAAAGGTGTGGGTTAGTGGAAAGAGCTTCATAACACCCCTGGGCGGGTGTTATTTACACAGTAACACACACCTTGTTGGGCATTATTGCTTGCATAACTTACATTCACAACTGGCTACATGGTCATATATGACAATAAGAGAAGGAAGGCTACATGCTTTACCATCAATGTTGCCAGTGGAGTCCTGCAAAGCTCTTTACCTGGACCATTTCTTTTTGTTACCTTTTTAGTTAGGTGTCAAAAAGTGACTACAGTATCCAAGTCACTTGATACTTAGCTAACTGCAAACTTGAAAAAACTTTTCTTAACCCTGCTGTCACCAACTCCCTTCAAAGAGCACTTAACATTGCACATGAATGGTATAGTACAGGTGACATTGCCTTCAATGTCAATCAATACTGCATTCTGGCATAGGGAAAAAGCAACGACTAATTCCATAAACTACTTATGCACAGCAGCTGAAAGTTATCACAATAGTAAAAGACCTTGTAGAGCTTATAGATAATGGCCCCGCATTTGAAAGCCATATAGCTGCTGTTGCAGCTCCCTTCAAAGCACACAGAGTTGACCACATGGTCATCTATGGAGCTGAGAGGTGTGGCAGAGAAGTATTTGTCCAACTACAAAATACTGTATCCTGTTTTGTAATCTACTCACATACCATGCCTTTTGTGTAACCTACTCGTATGTCATTTGGTGCAGTTGGAGAAGGTGTTAATATTCCTCGCAAAACGAATTGAAGGGTTTCATATCTTGTCAAACAGCCATGCACTACAGTAACTCTCTCTTTCTCTTTTCTGCATGGTATCACTTTTTAAGGAGCAGCATGTGCTCCTTTGCTTTCCATAACTTCCTGGTGACCTGAGCACAAGAGGACACTCATCCTGAATACATACATACATACATACATACATACATACATAAATAAATAAATAAAAATAATAATAATTTCAGCTGTTCCATGAATCTTAACAATATTACATCTCAGAGACTTCCACTCCTGTGGAATCCACCCTCTTAATCAAAATCAGCTTACTAATTTATACCTTTATAAAAAGAAATGGATGACAACATCAGAAGCTGCAGGCTCCAACATAGGATCCAGGATAGTATGCTCCTTAAAGTAAGGTAGGGTATGATATCATTCCTTAAACCTAATAATGAATGAATCTGCAATGGTAGTTGTCTGCCTAGTTAGGTGAGGAGAAACTGAGACGGGAGAGCACAGAATATGAGATAAGCAGAAGAATGGGTGAGAAAGTCTAGGGTCAGAAAGTTAGACATCAAGAGGACATAGGCGCAGGTGTTCAAAGGAGTTCAGAGGAATGTGATTGCATATAGTAAGAGGAAGGGAAAAATGTGAAATGTAACTGCAGAAAAAAAAATAGAATGAAGAGAAGAAATCCAGGTGTAAGAACAGGTACAGACAGCACTGACAGATGGTGTAGGGGAGGTAATACTATAGCAATAGCGTGGTTTGGTCCCGAGCCCGAGACCAAACAAAGCCAACCGTGGGTAATTAGCATTACCCACACCCAGGCGTGGTTATTGCTATTATATGACATTATTTAAGAAAAGAAACTATTGCTTTTCTTAAATAATGGCATAGTATAATGCCTGTTTACTGCCCTTCCGCAGATGTCTGGCATCCGAGTTCTGATGTACTGCGCAGTACATCAGAGTTGTAAAAAAACGGAGAAAGCAAGATCTTCATTGCTTTTTTTTAGTGTTTCGCTATGTTAAATGAGTTTAACATAGGGAGACAGTTTTAAAATAAGCAACAGACATCTCCGTTGCTTATTTTAAAACTGTCTCGCTATGTTAAACTCATTTAACATAGCAAAACACTAAAAAGCAACGGAGATCTTGCTTTCTCCACTGACTCGCTATGTTAAACCCATTTAACATAGCGAGACAGCTTTAAAATAAGCAACGGAGATCTCCGTTGCTTATTTTAAAGCTGTCTCGCTATGTTAAACCCATTTAACATAGCGAGACAGTGTTTTAAAAAAACGAGTTATACTAATGGAAAAAGTCCGACGGACCTTTTTCCATTAGTATAACTCGATTTACAACGGGCACGCTGGCCAATCAGCGTGCACGTTTTGGGGGGATCATGGTATAATCGAGGTTTCCACACAGACGCTTACACTTTAAGGAGAGCAAGATGAAAGTGAGAGGGAATGTGCACTCAGCCACAATGGAAGAACAGAGATCAAAAATAACAAAATATTTCACAGACTCACTGAATGAGTGGAGGGGGAATGAGAAATGGAACGGAGGCTCTACAAGGGGGTTAGTGACAAACTGACTTTGAATAAGACATGGGGGATCAGGATGTGGATGGGAGGCTTGGAAATAAAATAGCACAACAGCTGAAGAAGATGAGAACTATTAGAAGTTGGTTTCGGTAGGTAGACATTCAGTAACTAAAGCGATTAGAAGTCTCGGCAAGGGAAAAAGTAGAGACAACATTACAGTAAAAGCAGTCTCAATTCTTATGCTTAGAAAGTGAGGTGGTCAAGGTGGTTACCAAAGGCAGGGGTGCAACCATATTGTGGCGCACATACAGTAGGCACCAGTGTCTTGACAGATGAAACAGCTACGGTGGTGACAAGAAGGTCTGTGAGGAAAAGGTGGATTCTGTCTTTAGACAAAAGAGAGAGAAAAATAAAAAAAAAAAACACATACAAGACACAGCTAAGATAAAATATATCTTGAGCATGACTAGGTAGTATAATTTTGCAGTGTGAAGAGTCAGTTTTGGAAGATGAGATACTGCAAACAGTGATGAAGAAGGTACCTTTCTGGTAAGACAGGAACAGAAGTCAATGACAAGGCAGGTGGGACATAAAGCTCCCTGGGAATAGGTTGACCATGAATGATGAAGAAGGAAAGAGGTTGCAATGTATGTAAAAGATGGTGCCTAATTTAAAGTCAGTGATGAGGTACACCACCCAGGAAGTAGAAGACTGAGTGGACTGGGTCAGAACCTAAAATATGTGTGTTGGCAGTCAAAGTAGAACAACTTTGGTGGGTATTAGTAGAGCTTTAAAGATTATCATCCCCCAAACACATGATATGAGCAGGATGAGAATCTAAAGGAGAGAATAAAGGAGTATAGTAGGAGGAACAGGGTAATTTTAATGGTGGAATTAATGTCTGTCAGAAGCATGCTAGAAGATTTTGAATTCAATGATAGACAGAGAGCAGAAGTTGATTTGTGTCTTGGATATTAAGTTGCAAAACTATACCATAAAATATAAAATTCTGGATGTGGTCCAAAGTCCACTATTCACCAAAGTACTATGTTATTATAGTGAGGGTTAAGAGAAGTGGTATGTAAAGAAGGGCAAACATGATGGTGTAACGTTTAAATAAGTATGTTATGCTGCTAAAGGGTGAGCAATGTTTCAGGGAAAGGGAAGAAAACTGAGGGAGTAAACAACCTATCGAAATGGGTCAGGGATAGACTAGTTAGGGTTATAAACAAGAGCTTGCAGTAAAGGCAAAAAGGTGAAAAAAGGATAGGACCAATATCTTGCAATTAGGAGAAAAAATAGGGCCTACAGTATGTAAAAATAAAGGGTAAGAAAGTGGAGGAGCCACAGTAAAAGAGCTTAGGAGAGAAAAAATTTTCTGGGTAAAACTTGAAAGGGATTTGGATGGATGGATGGGTCATAAATAAAAATATTGCTTTTTTGAGTGCACAGCAGAAAGAAGGAATGAAAGCAAAACCTTTGACAGACTGAGCAAAGATGGGAAGTAGGTTACAAAACCTGGAGAGAGGTTAAGGTATCAGAAGAATATCTTGCTTTAGGCATCGCAGCAGAAAGTCAGGAAAAGGCTGCAATTCTTGATGTGTTGTAGTGCAAAGTGAGGAGAAGTGTAGACAGGCATGATACAGTCAGGGGAGTGGAGAGGGAACTTACTGCCCTGGAGAATAAAGCACAAAAAACAGATGAGCTATCTCCTGGTAGTAGATCCCTGATGGAGCTCTTCATCAGATCACTTGTTAGTACAGAAGGGCTCTGTTTTACAACTGTGACAACTAAAACCACAAGTCCTGAATGCCTGAAAAATAAACTAATATTGAAATTAAAAAAAAATGCGCCATTAAAGCATTCACCAACTGCATAAGCAAACGTGGAATGCTGTGTGTGTGTGTGTGTGTGTGTGTGTGTGTGTGTGTGTGTGTGTGTGTGTGTGTGTGTGACACACACACACACACACACACACACACACACACACACACACACACACACACACACACACACACACACACACCATGGTGGTGCAGCGGTTAGCGTTGTCGCCTCACAGCAAGAGGTTCTCCGGTTCAATCCTCGGCTGGGGTGCCTTCTGTGCAGAGTCTGAATTTCCTCCCTGTGGTCGTGTGGATTTCCTCCGGGTGCTCTGGTTTCCTCCCACATCCCAAAGACATGCTGTAGGTGGATTGTACACACTAAATTGGCCCTAGGTGTGAATGCGTGCATGTGTGTGCCTTCTGTGGAAGGTTGGCTGCCGGGCTGGTAACTTGACACTGTAAAACTCTACTGCCAATCATGAGCGGACGGTGATCCGCTGTGGCGACCCCTAACTGGGAAAATTCAAAATAAGAAGAAGATATATATATATATATATGTATGTATGGATGGAAGGATCCCTATCAGATGACAGAAACTTCCTTTGACTGAATCCCATTTGACTGGGACCATAAGACTGAAATTTCAAAATACTGAAAAATCACTTGACTGAAACCCATTATACTGAAATCTTACAATGCTAAATTTCAACATGCTGAATTGTAAAGTGGACGGTATAAAACCAGAATAGGTGGGGGGCTATGCCTATGCCCTTTCTCCCACTGTATTTAGTAAATATAGTTAGGGAGTGTGTGGGGGTCCCCCACAATGGGAGTGTCCTATTCTGATTTTATATCATCCACTTTACAATTCAGTATGCTGAAATTGTAAGATTTCAGTCAAGTAATTTTTTTTCAGTATTTTGAAATTTCAGTCTTATGGTCTCAGTCATATGAAGTGTTTATCATCTGATAGGGATCCATATATATATATATTGGTTAGTACTAGGCTAACTGCCCTTGCGAGCCATTTTAAGCCTAGCCAATTATCCCTTGTGAGACACGAACCCTGCACCTTAGGTTTGTAAGTCAAACACTTTAACCATTAGGCCACCTACCAAATAAAAATAGGCCTGCCTAATACTGTACCCTATACTATCTGTTTGGTTTGATTTGTTCTTAAGTTGGGGAGACAGGGAATTTATTTCTATATTCCTTTTTAAAACTCTGAAACTCTAAAAATGAAAGGTATGTTTCTGTGGGGGCAATTAGAAAGTGCAACACATGAAAATTGTACTGTATTTCGTTGATTTTTTTCTGGTTGCTTGAGAGTTCTGGTTGCTTGAGCTCCTGTTAACTGAGTTTACTGTTTATATGTATATATATATATATATATATATATATATATATATATATATAGGTTTACTATCATAAATTCGAAAGTAAAAATAAATAATGTCTTTATTTTCGAATTTATGCATCGAAAATGAACATTTTCGAATAATAGTAAACTCGAAAACAAGGGTGTATTGTCGAAAATGTCGCTTGCGACATTTACGGCGATACACAACATGCCCACCCTTCCCATAATCACCTACCTACCTAACCGAAACACACAGTTATGCAGGGGGGCTGCGCCCCCCTGCACCCCCCCCTGTGGGGGGCTGTGCCCCCCACCCCACCCCTAACTTAATATTCCAACTCTGAGATCGCACTACAGTGAGGAAAGGGATGCATTTCCCTAACCGCACTGTACCGCAATCCCCTCCCATGACCGAAAGTTAGAATTGCGAATGCACAGTTCATTCGCAATGCAAACCTTCGCTCATGTCACCTGCCGTAATATGAAGTATTCGAACATCTGATGTTCGAATACTTCATAGCCGTGCAAATGCATGTCGACATAATGATAGCAAACCATATATATATATATATATATATATATATATATATATATATATATATATATATATATATATATATATATATATATATATATATTTAGATAGATATAGATATACATCACTAACTCCAATACTGTTATATCTTGGGATTGAGGGAATATTCCATAGTAGAGCAACCTCAATATATATTTCCCATGTTCACACTTGTAGTTCTGAAGTTTTTCAGACTGCATATATGGTCTTCATAATTTTATCAGGTAGCGACAGAAAAATGCCTGAGTACTAGAAACCATGCAGTACAGTATCTTGTACAAAAGGATACTGTAAAATGCAAGGAAATTCAGGCTTATTTGTCTAAAGGCAGTGGTAATGAAGGTCAAGGAGAGAATCCTGAGAGAAACATGGGATGCCTTATTTGAATTTCCAGGGCATCAAACAACATGCGTTCATGGAAGGAAGAAGCTATCAGTCAAACCTGGTCCACTTCTATGGTTGGATTATAGCTGAACTTAACTGGGAAGTATGAGTCCTCTCCCACTGCTCTTAGACACATAAAGCTGTATTTCCTGGACTACACCATAGCCTTTGACTTGTACTAGCACAGATGGCTTATAGAAAATCAGAGGGGATAGGAGTAGGATCAAAACTGAAGAAATAGACTGGTCCTGGGTTGAAAGGTAATACATAGCATGTCTGTGTAATAGAAACCATGTCAGGAGTTAGAAAAGTACCCACGTATAATACAAGGATTGATTCTTGGTCCAGTACTCTTCAGAATGTTTGTTTCAGATATGTCTGTAAAGAGAACACAATTAATTCCTCCACTGATGACACAAAGGGAGATGTAGCAATGGGAGAGGAAAAAGATCAAGGAAGAATTTGGGAAGGTTGACCCAGTGGGTAGAAAGGTGACATCTGAGGTTTAGCGCAGACTAATGCAAAGTGCTGCACTTGTGTCACAGCCATGCTATTGTGAAGTACAAGCTGATCAGAGCAGAACTGATAGCAACAGAGAAGGAAAAGTATCTAGGAGTACTAATCACAACTGATTTGGACAGGGTAAATGGAAATGAGACATGTAAGAACAGTAAATAGTCAACTGAGGAGTAGCCTTAGTAATATAGGCTCTAGAGGCAAATTTTGTTGGCTCTGCTCATGCCACATCTTCTCTACAAAGATCTAGTCATCATATAATGGAAGGAATATTTGTTTACAAGATGGAGTCTAGAGGAAAGTCACATAAATTTGCACTGTATAGAAGGAAAATAATATGGCCACAGACTAGATGAGCAAGATTTTTTTCACTTGAAAACAGAAGAGATAGGGTCATGAAAGACATGTAAGAAAAATGTAAGATTGTCATGTTACTAACCTAGAAGGACAGATGTTGATAAGAGGTAGAGACAGCTGCTTGTAAAAACTAACTTCTCCATGGATCTTTGCATTCATTTTTTTCACAGAAAGGGTTGTAGATTCATTAAGTAGACAGCTTAAATGGATAGTAGAGAAGGAATCTACAGCAGCATTGATCAGAGCAATGAACAGGTAGAAAGATGATGGAAAGAGATAAAAATGAAAACATACCCCTTAAATGCCCCTAATTTTGTATAATGTCTGATTTTGCCTCGTAATTTTGATCTATTCCTCATAAAATGTGTGGTTTTCTCACAAATCACTGAGGACTGCAGTCACTAACTAATGACAGACATTTGAGTTTCAGACTTCATACCCTTCATAAAGTTTATGTCAGTGTAAAACCTACTATTCAAATGATCCCTGATTTTGGGCTTCCTGACACCTCCCCATTATTTTTGGTGTGGTTCATGATTTCAGGGCTAAGTTGTTCAAAGCCATGAATGAAAGGGAAACAGAATGCTTAATGCACCTGGAGGGCAGAAAAAGTAGGTTTATTTCCTTCTGACATCAAGCAAATTTAGTGTAAGGTAATGAAACTTCTTTCTTTCTTTGACCAGTCCTAACCTTCTGGAAAATTCTCCAGCAAGTAACTTTTCTCTCTACTGGTCAGACAAGAAGAACACTTTTGCTTCACCATGGAAGCTAATGTGAGACCAGTAACTAGAACTGCTCAAAAGAAAAGGGTTCCACAGTGATACTTTTAATCTGAGATGTGACTGGCTCCCACAGGCCTTACATTTTAAATAAGAAAAAAAGAGCCTTTGATAAATAGTGCATGGACCATCTACAGAGTCTGTCAAAGATATTTGAGGATCATCAGGCCTTAACAAAATAATTCAGTGCTGGTTAATATGTCACAACTATCTTTAACAGTAAGCACAGTTTTTAAGACCATGTTACCTTCACAGTTAAAGAAATGAACAAAAGGTTAAATGCTTTCTATATGGATTATGATCTATTATTACTAAAACTTATTGCCATGGTAATCTTAATAGCTGTGGACTTTATTCAAAAATGTCTGCCAAAGATGAGCAGAGCACTCCAGTTCTAAGTTTGTTAGAGCGATATTTTAAAATTGACCATATTCTTGGGCCTTTGTCCCACCTTATTTATGGTTTTGTGTAATTCTTTAATCTTCTCTTTTTTATTTTTTTATTTTTTTATTCCTACATTTGTGCAATGCGCTGCTTGCTGCAAACGGCTTTGGCTGTGCTTACCTTGTTTGTGTGACTGGAGCACCCATGTATCAGACCATCCATGTATCAGACAAAGACTGTGAAGGCTGCCAGCTTAGCCAGATAGAATTTTATAGATAATTTTGTCATCTGCAAATATTAATGTAAACCACAGGCTTGTTGTCTTAAATGGATAAAATGCTGTTACATGTGGCACTGCAAAAAATGTAACAACAGTGCACTCTGCTATAAGGAAGCTAAGTCAAGCATTTTATGACTGTCTTTGATCTTTAAAGTTGGCTCTGGCCTGTCTAGGTGAAGGAATTCTTGCTATTGTTTTAAGGCTAGAGTAATGGCCAGAATTTGCATGCATAAATGTCCTTAATGGTTTTGCTTCCTTACCTGGTGTGAGCTTACCAAAGAATGTAGCCTGTTAGCCTGGGAATCCCAGCAAAGTTTGAAGAATGATGTAATGTGAACCAGGAATGTGATTTTAAAAACAGAGAGAATTGGAGAGCATTAAGCATTTTTGTCTTGACTATCCAACTCATCAGCACTGTCTTGCTCTATATGTAAGTTTATCTTAGATTTGTGTTTTCTCTTAGAAATAGCTAGAAACTAGAAAAATTAGACTAAGTGTTTTTCTGTGATGTCAGAACTGTACTATTGAATTATTTTAAGTATTTCTCTGTGATCTCTGAACACTTGACTAGCACTGTGTAATAAAAAGTATTGTCTTGTGTTTTTAATTATTTATTAAATATTTTTAAACCCTTTTAACTGTGGCTGTTTTGTGTAGAGATAATTTAAGCTCCAGAGTATATTGCATGTATATAGTGATCCTGTGCCAAGTTACTCTAATAAGCCTTGACTGTTTAGTCACACTTACCAGTTGGATAATAATATTGCGCAGTAATAATTGGACATCCTTTTAAGGGCCTTTGGGTAGCTGATAAATATTAGTGGATGGTGGCTGCCGATACTACTGTAGAGTCTGGGAAAAAGGGGCACAGCTGGAGAACCTTTGCCAGCCTTCCCCCGGAGTGTCTGTGTGGTTGTATAAACTCTTCTCAAAGTGTGTGTTCGTGCGTCAGCTACTTGGGCAGGAACACGAAGCACTGGTTGGACAGAGAATGTGTTGAAAGTTTTAGCTTGCCCACTAGGCTGAGATCTGGACCCTTTAGCTGTGCCAGTGGGGAGTCTTATTGGGCACCTGGAGAGCAAGGGATCGACCAGCCCCGGACTGACTGTTATCCATGTGTGCTCTTAAGGGAAATTGCACTTTACTGTGTGTATTTGTTATCTTTTCCTCCTATATGAGATGCCCCTCACTGGTGTTAGTGGTGAGGATTGTGGCTCCTTGGCTACTGGGCCAGGGCATGGGCATCACACAGACATCCAAAAATAGAAACAGGATGCATTCAATTAACAATGCTGGGCATCTCGCAAACCCGGTAAGCTAAGCTTCACTGTGCTAATACTGTGAAGTGAAGTTAACAATGAATACAAATATGGGGGACCTTATGCAACTGACCCTGTGGTGACAGGTGTTAAGTCTAGGACTGGAGTGCAGATGGTCCTGGGTTCTAATACAAGGTATGCAGACTTTTCTTATATTGTTGTGACATTGCAGATTATACAAATAAAGTGCTACATAAGTAAGTCCTGCCTCAACCTTCCTGTGGCAAGAGCTGCAATTTTAAGACTACTGTACAGATGGTCCTGGGTTCAAATGCAGTGTATTCCATACACATTTTACTTTTCCATTTGAATAACAGGGTTGCACAAGTGGCTGTATATGAAATAACCTTGAGAATGTTCACTGTCTAGTTTATTATGCATTTAGAAAAGCTGCACTCTGCTTACCATCACACAAACAAATGCACTTGGCTTACTGTGTTTGCATGATAGTAAGCAGAGCTCACTTTTTTCAAATACATCAAATGCAGATAGTGCATACCTTCACTAAGCACAACACATGCAATTGGCAGGAAAACGTGATATTTAAAATGGAATTGGTGGGAAATGCACATTAGACATTGAGCTTGATCTTTTGTAGGCATTACTGGTGTCATTGGAGGGGGCGTACACTTCCTAGCACAGCACTGGGTTGTTCAGGAGTCCAAGGTCTTCACTGGGCTCCTAGTTGAGGAGCATGACCCTCGCCTCTTGCAGGGGAACTATACAGGCTCTCAGTACAAGTCAAAATCCTGGACTAGTGTAGCTAAGGCTTTGTACAGTGCAACAGATATCCCATGCACTGGAAAACAATGCCATCATCACTATGATGATCTCTGAAGGAGGAAACAGGATACCCTTGATCATGTGATCAGTGAATGTCAGGCAGGGAACATCCCACAGATGTGTATGTATAAATTGCATTCACTAATTGTAAATATTAAAGCTGAATATAGTCAGGACTGGTATTCATAATGGCATTCTTTTCTTTTATTTCTTCTTCCACAGCTGCAGAAGAGAGGGCCTGGAATGTGAGGTTCCATGCATCGTGACTGAGAAAGATGAGAAAAGCATGTGGCATGTAAGCATAATTATATATAATACTGTTATTGTAGCCTTAACAGTTAAAGATGGATTGGTTGTTATTTTGTACAGTCGTATAAAGTTGAGCATGCATATATTAACTATAAAAGCAAGTTCAAGCATTAGTCTGTAACATAGCTCTCAACTGCCCATATTTTCACTGAATATCCATAGCTTTGACTCACTGTTTTAGTCTGTTCCTCATAACATTTATGATTTTCTGGGAAAAAAATGAGATTGAAGTCAATAAGTAATGAGTGCCAAAATGTATGTTAACACAAATCCTATGCAACTGTCCATGTTTGTAAGAGCAATATTTAAAATGTGTCCCTAAATTTGGGTCATTGTACCCCCATTATTTTATGATCTGTCCAGATATCTTGTTCTAAGATGTTGACAGATATGGTCTGAACACAAAGCAACAGCTGCACATTCTGAGTTAACTCTGAGCATGAATCTAAGTGTGCATGCATTATGCTGTAGTCCAAAAGAAAAGTACAGTATTACAGTATTCAGTGGTTGCAAGTTCGAATACCACAGTTCCCGAATATAAAACTTACTTGTTTACAATATTGTTTTAGATTTTCATCATTAAATATGCAGTACTGTTATGTTTTCATCACTATGACATTTGAAGTTCAGTCCTGTATACCTGTGGCTTGAATAGCCTGCTGTCAAATGTAATTAGTGTACATGGAACATGCATATGTGCAATATACGTACCCATGAATGATTGCTGAATGCAACCTGATCTGTACTATAGTGTGTATGTGTTAGGAACAGGGTAGTATTCAAAGTATTAAAGACATTTCTTAGCAGTTGGTAGTGTTAAAAGTAAAATGTAACAGAACAGAGTGAACAATTGTATACAGCTTTGTACATTAACTGTGAAGTTACTACTGTTCTCCTTTTTTTCTCTCACCCCACCCCTTCTTTTCATTTGCTTTTATGGTTAATTTTCTTTTCTTTATTATGTATAATTGTTATTGTTTTTTTTGTTACATATTTTTTAATTTATTATCATCATGTTTGTGATTATATTATTTATTATTTTTATAATAATTTATAATACTGTTTTCCTTTAATTTTATTATTTCTATTTGTATTGGTTTATGTTTTATTTCATTATTGTATTTTAATTTTTTATGTCATTACCACAACACAGCAGGGTAGGCTGGTTCCCTGTAGTCTGCCTACACCCGCTCCACTGGCTACAGCACCATCTTCTGGACTGCAGCCTAGCGATACCACCCCACTAACCCTTCTCTACCTGGACTCTCAAGCAGTTCTGCACCAGAGACTAGGCCCCTGGTCCCCTTTGAGAGCAGAGGTAGAGGGAGTGCATTCATCACCCAAGCTGAGTTGTCAGGTATGGTGTGGAGGCTTGTGCACCAGACAGTGGGCACATGCCTACAACAGATAGAGAACCTGCTTTCCATCCTGGCACAGAATATACGTTATAGATGAAGATGTTGGCCACTGCAGCCAGCGGTGCAGTGATGAAACAGTAATGACAGTTCACTGGGTGAGGATTGTAGTCACTGTTACTGTGCTTGATGTCTGTGGGACCTCGATTTCCCCACCCTCACCCCAACCATGGTGTTCAACCCCCTCTTGTGTCTTTCTCCAACCCTGTCTCTTGTCTCATATGTCTTGTCTGTCAGCAAATTCTTCTTTACCTTCCTGACTTGCCTCACCCAGGTCTTCCCCAACATTCGTCGCTATCCTTAAAAAAAAAATTGTCCAATACATAGCTCTGCATTTCACACGTGTCTACTTAACACACTTAATTTGGTGCAATTGGCTTCACAACACAATTATGTTGTTATTACCCCTCTCTCTGGAGGTGACAATCCAAATTCAGCTAAGATTCTGTACATGTGATGAGTTGTTACTGTTGAAGAAATGGATAGCTATGTTTTTTTCTTACTTACACCCACCCTGCACATTTCTGCCTTCCTTTCACTTTGTTTCCCCCCCCTGCTTGCACCCCATTTCACCACTTTCCTGTCTCACCCATTTCTTTTCTTTAAGGAATCTGCGTATTATGCTGAGCTATGCACAACATCACTAAGCAGTGGTAAATGGCAGTAGTATCAGTGAATGTATGTAAAAGTATCATACATACTTTTAAAAATTATGCCTAGACCCCATTTTGGGCCCATTAGCATCTGCCTTCATCAGTAATGCATTAACCTATCCAGCCACACAGTCAGTTAATTACTAGGTGAATCATAAACAATCAATAGCAATTGTCACATTTTCTATATAAGGCAAGTTTGTGTGTTGCTGTGCATCATGCAGCATCATTAAACAAGGCTAATAAAAGATAAATTAAATATCAGGAATGAGAATATTACTGAAATGTAACACCTAAACCTGCATTCCAACCAATTGTATGTGGTCCAAAAAAGGTACTTAACACTACTTGAAGTCAATTACTGCCTACAGCAAAGGTTTACTTAAGTAGCAGGTATATGCAACAGCGTTTTAGTGTGCAGTTATCTATTCAATGTGTATACACACCTGCTACTCAACTGACTCTGTAGCACCATCTGTTAGATCCATTAACGGCATTTTGTTTTGGTTTAGATGGTACTGAGTTCAAATACAGGTGTATCTTTCATTTTCAAATACTTTTATGTGTAAATCAAGATTATAAATTGTGATGCTTATGAATCTGGATCATGAGCTGTTTATGCACTTAATGGAGTAATAATGAAATGTTTAGTGCTACATGGAAGTGGTATCAAATAAAAGTTTATATACCCAATGGTACTTCTTTTTACCATTGCTTAGCGATGCTGCACACTGAGCACCATTTTCTATAGATTCATTAGAGAAAAGAAATGGGGGAGACAGGAAAGTGGTGAAATGGGGAGTGAGCAGGGGGAAAAAGAAAATGAAAGGAAGACAGGAATGTGCAGGAAGGGTGTAGGAAACACTCATAGCTATCCATTTCTTCAACAGTAACAACTGATCACATGTACAGAATCTTAATGAATTTGGACTGTCACCTCCATAACCACTTAATAGTGTTGTGAAGCCAATTGGACCAAATTAAGTGTGTCAAGTAGACATGTTTGCAAAATGGAGAGCTATATATGGGGCAATATTTTTTTCTGGGAATGATGCTTTTTTCTTTTTTTTTAAGGAGAGAGAGAGAAATGTTAGGGAAGGGACAAAGGCATGTCTTGGGAAGGCAAGTTGAGAAGGTGAGGAAGCATTTGTTGACCGACAATACATACAAGACAAGAAACAGAGTTAGTGAAGGACACAAGAGGGGAGTGTACACCATGGTTGGGGTGGGGATGAGGAAATCTCAAATGTATGGATATCAAGTTTGGTGACAGTGAGAATTGAGTCCTCGCCCACTGGACCTTTATCACTGTCACTTCACTGCACCAATGGATGCAGTGTCTGATGTCTGTGTGTTCTTGTGTTTTTCAGGACAATGATGGAAAGCAGTGTCTCCACTCAATGTCGGCATGCACCAGTTGTGTGGTGCACAAGCCTACGCACTCTACCTGGCAGTTCAGCTCTGGTGACAAAATCAACACCTCTGCCTCTTTTCTCAGAGGAAACCACAGAACTGTCCTCTGGGGCAGAACTACATGAGCTCCAGGTAGGGCAGGAGAAGTGGTATAGAGTGCCACCAGGCTGCAGCCCAGAAGTGCTTAGCCTTGGTGCTATAGCCGGTGGAGTGAGTGTAAGCGGATCATGGAGAACTGGCCTATCCTGCTGTGCTGGAGTAATAAAATAAAACATTAAAATACAATAATAAAATAAAACATAACTGGAAAAATGTAAATAATAAAAAAGATAGTAAAGAAAAACAAATATAAATAATTATAAAAAAACTACAAACACAATTAAAAATAATAACAAATAAGAAAATGGGTAACAAAGAAATACAAAATTATACATAACACAAGAATTAAGTAAAAACAACCAAAAATAAAAAAGAAGAAAAGGGGTGGGGTGTGAGGAAAAAAAAAGGAGAAAATTATTAACGTCATATGTGACATACAATGCTCATGTATACAAGTCTATAACTCTATTCTGCTCATGCCTTCCATCTCTTAGTGCAAGAAATCTGGACAAACCCTGATGGGGGGAGGGGGCAAAGGCACAAAGATAGGGACATATTTTAAATATTACTCCTCTTAACTTAGAAAATTGCTAGAGTAACAGGGTTTGTTGGAACATACATTGTTAGGAATGATTTAAAGTCTAAAACTCAAATTTATGTCATTATTTAGTGACTTCAGTCCTCAGATAATCTCAGTGATTTTTGAGGAAAACCACATGTTTTATGAGGAACATACTAAAAATATGAAATACAAATCTGGACATTCTGCAAAAATCTGAACAGTTGAGACGTATGATTCTACCCTTTTACCTTTACTTTTAACACTACCTACTCTTAATAAATAACTTTTGCACTGTTAAGACAACCAAGCTCATAACAGATGCAGCGTATATTACTAATTGCATCAATCAATCATGGATATGTGCATATATTGTACACATGTTTGTTCTAATTATACTAATGACAATCTTCAGCAGACTACAATTGTCCCTGGTTTATAGGTCTTATGCCACATTGCAATATTGATAAAAATGTAAACAGTATTGTATAGCTGGGAAGTGTGGTTTCTGAACCAACAACCTCTGACTACTCTGTAATACTGGACTGTTTTATTCTATAACTAATGCATGCATACCTTTCCTTTACAATTGACAAATGCATACTCAATATGATACAAGTTTTTAACACAATAAACTGTATTTACTCTTAATGCTACAATAACAGCACTGTTTGGATGCAAACATACCACTTGTGACTCACTTCCGTGCCAATCTTGCTTCATAGGTTTGCAGATTCAGTAATCTGCATGAGCTGTAGAAAAAGCAGAACACAACAGAATACCATTAAGAATACCAATCCTGAACAAATGCAGCTGCCAACTCTTACAAGCAGTGTCTGTAAGTGATACTTACACATCTATGGAGTGTCGCCAGTGCAATATGCCTTGATCGAACAGTCGAAGATATCCCTCATTTTCATCCTGAGGTCTCTGTAGTGATTTCTACACTATTCACTTGTGTGGGGGGATACTGGTAACACTGGACAATTCCTGCACCAAACTATTCCATGCATCTGATTTGTAATTGGATCCATGGTAGCACCCCTGCAACAACTGGGGATAATAGTCATTCACTAGGAGTTCAACAAACACTTGGGACTCCTGCACACCCCACCTTTGAGACAAAAATCTCAAAACCACTCAACAAACACCAGCCACGTCTAATACAGATGAAAAATGATCTATAATGATGTTTCCCACCAGTTCCAGTTATCAGAGATATTGAGAGCACACATTTTTTGGATTTGGCAACATTTGAAAATGGTGCTTGTTGCTTACCATTGCACAAACACAGACAATTTGTTTGCAGTGTGCAACCACTACAGACATTAATATATAATTTCATAACTGAGACAATATTAGTGTGTCAGCCATAAGGAAAATAATTATGATATAAGAAATAGTAGGTCAGCTGCTTTAATTGGGAGTGATTATAATGTGAAGTGGGACACCATTAAAGAAAGAATGGAGTCTGCTGTATTCAAACCCTGAATCTTATGGATGGTAGTTTTACACTTATAACTGTTGCCTCAAGATGAATTGAAAAATACTTATCTATGTTTAATTTCATTCTATCTAATACAAGGTCAGAACAGTAAAATAAAGGCTGCAATCCTTGTGCTCAAACCCAGAACCATGTGAAATTCTGCCCAACACTTAACATCTACAACCACAGGAGAAGTTACATGACTTTCTCCAAGATTAGTATTAATTTTGAGGTTCAAGCTCTTAAACACAGTGCAACAGCACTTAACGGGTTTGCGCCAGGCACAAAGACATTATTAAAATGCATCTGATGTCTATTTTTAGATGTCTGTGTCCTGTCTGCAACCTGGCCAGTCCAATTGTCTAGTTTGTATATAGCCACAGTGCACGGAAACCAGCTGAGTATAGCCAAAGCCATTTGTGCTAAGCACAGCACAGTACAAACAGTAGCCCATAAATTAAGAGAATGAAACAACTAATAACAGGCAGAAAAAGAAATCAAGGTATGATATACACAGTACAATATGTTAGTACACATGAAATATGCCTGCATAGGTCTGGAATCCAAATCTACATACAATGCAAATTTAGAACACAAGATGGGTATCTTAATCCTGTTTTCCACATAAACACCTTTGTAGCAAGCAACAACACTCATTCAGCACACAAACAAATTAAACAGAATGTACAGTTATATTAAAACATTAAATGTTAGTTGTACATTTAGTGAAATGTTCATCTTTGAAAATACTTCACTTAGTGACTACCCACCCTGTACAGCACTGTCTGACCTTTCTGTGTTTTTTAGTCATTCAGCAGTTATCTGATCAGTACTCTGGGACATGCAGTGTGTAAACCATTCTATATCATTGCACTTATAATGTCAAAGGATATTAACTGGGAATAATATTATATGCAGTTGTTAACTAAGGAAAGTCAGTGTGGATATTACAAACAAGCATTGACTCTACTTTTGGGGGTGGGGAGCAAAGGTGTGTTCCTGCTATGCCACTAACAAGACTGTGTTGGTCTGGTTACTCTGCTTGTTTGGCATCCTGTCTGTTGTCTGATTTAGGGAAGGCTGATAAGTCAGAAACTGCCATGTGTATCCTTACTGTAGAACTTTTCTCTGTAATGTTTTCCCAGTACAAAATTATGGTGAGGTAGGAGGATGGTTTTAGGCTCCTAGGTGGTGAGTCAGTGTGTTATGGCTTGTCTCCTAGCCAAGGCAAGGACATACTGAGCATGCCTATGTCTGCTTATAACTATACCAGCTGCTGGTTCCTCCCCTAATTCATCACTGGACTGTTGCTGTGGTTGCCTTGGCATTGTCGGGAGCATGTGCTCCTCTTCCCCTTGCTGATCTTGCTGCAAGTGTTTCCACAAGATTAACTTGGGCAGCCTAGCACATGCTATGAGCATTGTGGGACAAGTCAGTGGATTGTAATGGAGGCCTTGGCCAGATGTATGTAGACACTGGCACAGTGACTGCAGTAGCTCAAAAACATGCCCTATGACATTACAGGTTGGGTGTGTCTCATTAAGGTGTTTGTGTGTGTGTGTGTGTGTGTGTGTGTGTGTGTGTGTGTGTGTGTGTGTGTGTGTGTGTGTGTGTGTGTGTGTGTGTGTGTGTGTGTGTGTGTGTGTGTGTGTGTGTGTGTGTGGCATTTCTGATGGGTTTCATCAGACATGACTTGACTGCATAGCATGCATCCACCCATAAATAGCCTATGAGATATCCCCCATAGCACACATCTGGTATAGGTGGGAGATGTGGCACATATGGGAGTTGTATAAACTGCCACAGTTGCCAGCATACACATTTCAAATGATTCCCATACCATTACACATGACTTGGCAGTTGTTTTAGTGGCAGACATTACATTTAAAGTAGACCTATCCTGTTCCCCGGGTGTTGTTTTCACATGTACATGACTGCTATGTATGGCACACATTACTTCAGGGTAGTGCGATGCATGATACAGTTGTAACATTCTTGTGACCCTATCCCCAGAATGAATGGTAAAATATATGTGCTCTCTGCCATGTTGCAGCATAGCCTGCAGGAATGCTTGAAAGATCCTGGATGATGATGATGCCTATGACACACCAAGCATGTCCCCTGGTAGTCTGTGAAAAGTACCTGTGACTAATATTCTAAGTTCAATGCATACCTTATTTTCCACTAGGATAGGTTCCCTGTGTTTGGCTCTAGCTCTGAGTTAAGGCTGCCAGAGATTGCACAGTTCCTGTACTGTGTCCTTGGCCTGCAAAGTCTTTACCTTCTCTGTTTATGGCTATTGGCAGCAGCAGCATTGGCTTCAGCCTGTAGCACAGACAAATGTAATAAAAAAGCAGAAGCTAGTAACAATCTGTCTGTGACTACTTTGTGTCTGTACTCCACTTTTTTCCCAATCCGCATAAATAACAGCATGCAGTCAGCATGGATGCTTTATATCTTGTTGACTACCTGCACAAGACTGGTTGAGCAGCATGCAATTCAACTGCTTATGCTGTAATTATCATCACTGAAGCACAGCTTAAGACAGATGCAATCCATTACTAAAAAAATAAAAATTAAAAAAGGCAATTGTGTAGTTAGGCAAACTGATGTAGATGAGAGTTATTGCATCATTTAACTCAGTGACACATTTATTTTGAAGAGTATATCTCTACAGTGAAGTATTGTACTCCAGCAAGTATGTATCCATTTTGTTACCTACATAATGCATAAGCTGGAATGTAGTTAAGAATAATGTGAAGTAAATCTGTATGCATTTTTTAGAACAGTAATCATGGCATGGCCTTGTTTTTCAAGCCATTTCAAAGGTACAGAAGATGTAGATTGGGCTGAAATTATAACACTGTGTGATAACTATGTACATATGTTTCATGGAATGGTCCTTTGATAGCAATTTTATCATTTTACAATTGTTTGATTGGTACAATTCATCCTTAGTTTATTTTGTTGGGGGTGGGACAAAAATGAGTACCTGCTATGGCACAAACTAGAATGGACTGTTATTTTGGGTGGGTGAGCATAGTTGAGTATCTGTTATGGTGAGCACAGCTGAGTAAATGTTATGGCCCAAACAAAGATATGTTTCTCTTGTTACTCTTCTTGTTTTGTATCCTCCTCCTTTAGTTTTTGACCCCTGTTGAATCTTTAAAGTTAATCAAGTGGGGAATACTGACAGCCTTCCTTTGTTGTTTTATCTGTAAACAGTTTATTTGTTCTTATAAGATCCTTATATGTGTTATCATTTTTTTATCTTTCAGGACACAAAATGTTTGTTCGACGTAGGCCTCATTTACTAAGGCTGAGAATGATCTCATCATACAGGGCTTAAGTCAACATCATGCAGTACTGCTGTCCAGAGGGTGGGCCAATATAGCTCAGCTGACAATCCTGTGGGATGAATTAGTCCACAACATAAATGATATTGGGCACCACAGTCACACTTATGAGTAGGTGCATCACAGAGCCAGAGATACGATAATAGTTGCAAGGTGTCCTGCAGCTCCAGTGGCACATGATCACCAGATTACTGGTGGTGGGCCTGCTGCAGAACCCTCTCACTACCACAGAGGAATTCCTGGCAAACATTGCCACACAGGACAGCTCCTAGCAATCAATTACTCAGTACATTCTGGATGTGGGAGCCACTCCTGCATCTCAAGAGGAGCTCCCAGGTATGTTTTATTAGATCATCATTAGAATACTGTGGCATTCTGAAATAGAGTTAATAGTTTATATGTGTGTGTAAAGTTGTTTTCTAGGTGGGGAATTTAAGATAGCTGCAGGTTTAAGCTTATTTTGAAGTTGTCAGCCACATTCTTGTTAACATTTGCATTACCGCAGATACAGATGAGTACAGGCATTACCCCCTGTTATAATGTTAAACGTGATGTTGTTGCTATTACTTCTTCCTTTACTTATTTCAGGACCGTCAGGAATTCAGAGACATAGGGCTCCTGCAGTTCGTAAACATAATACATTTACGTCAGTACTGTAGATAAATTCCAAGATATCTGAGAATGTATCCTCTCAGGCCTGCTGCATGTTTTGCTGTCCTGTCTGCATACCTGTCAACTGTACAAATTGTTGCTGAATGTCCAGATTTTTGACTCATATTTCTGACCCATAGTTCACATTATAGTGATTTTCTGACAAATTATTGACAAGTCATTAAAGATTGAAGACATAACATAATGACAGAGATCTGAGTTTCAGACTTCATACCCTTCAGAACTGTCATGCTAAAGCAAAACCTGTTATTCTATCAACTTTATAATATTGTAAGAGCAATATTTAAAAATTGCCCCTATTCTTGGGCCTTTGTCCACCCATTATTCATGGCTTTGTCAAGATTTCTTGCTCTAAGAGGTTGAGAGGTATGACTGTCTGTAATAGTGACAGCAGTGTAAATTGTGTAGCATATATTGAAGCATAGTAGTGCAGGTGTTAATGTATTCCTGTGTTTCTTCCTTTTATCATAGATGATAATGGAATTGGTTCTGTGTCCCCTATGCCACCTGATGTCAGTGTCTCATTAGACTCTGATGATGATGGTGGCCAAAGTGAGGGACAGCCAGGGGTTGCAGAGGCTGAATCTGACACAGAGGTTGACACTCAGCAACTGCCCTCATTTTCTTCATACACAACCAAGACACCTATGCATCCCCAGTCCACTGAGGCCACAGATATTGGACAGGTGTAGGGTAAGGACATTGACAAGAGAAGTGCAGCTACTGCTCCTTCAGATCCTGTTGACTCTGGCCATAGCCAAACAATTGGTGAGGTGCCACACAGGAGACTCGACAGGGGTGCTCAGAGGAGGTCTGCTGTCCCTCCTCCACCTGCTGCAGGTGTCCTTTCAAGTGCAATGCAGCATATGTTTAGAGATGTCATGGAGAAAAAGGCATGTTCAGAAAGGCACTCCAGACAAATCTTCACGGTTCTAGATGTGGCACTGTCTGACATCCATGACTGCCTCCACCATGTTTTTGATTTCATGGATCGGATGAATAACACATTGGAGAAAAGTGTGTCTGTGATGGAGTGCAGACTATCTGTCATGGAATGCACATTGTCTGTGACGGAACATCTGCTGTGAGGGGAAACATAAGCCTCATGGGCATAGGTCAGCAACTACATCTGCTGAGAGCCAATGTGGCTGTGTCTGATCACATTCCTGTAGTGGCAGTACTTCCACTTTTCCATCAGGGACTGTGCTGTTCAAACCCAGACATGGCAGACCATGGGGTAGTGGTCCAATAAAGGGAGCACATCCAGCAGACATCATTCACTTGGATGTAATAGCCCTGCATCTGACATTTGCCATGGAAGTGCCAGTGCAACTCCTGGCAGAGCCAGTTTTCGAGGTCAGGGGTGACAACGATGAACCATGCGTGGCTCACATCTGTCCAACATACAGAAAGATAAAGCTAGCACTGAGCTTGGCTGTGTGCATGCTAACACTCACACACCAGTGTTACACTGAGGCCTTACAGAAACACACACACACACACACACACACACACACACACACACACACACACACACACACACACACACACACACACACACACACACACACACACACACACACACACACACACACACACAACATTTTCATGGTCCATCTTGCCTGATTCACTTCCTTACTCAAGCACCTTTTGTGTTGGCCTAGGCCTCCTGCACCCCTACAAAACATCCTGTGCAAGTGATGATAACTGTGCCATATCCCTGTTTTCTATATTTTTTTGACTCAGGGATAGTAAAGCTATGTGTATGATGCACAGGGTGACTATTTACATAAATTATATTCCATCTGCATGTCTGGTATTGAACTGATGATTGCACCTGGCAGTTATAGTGTACTTGGCCAGTCATACATATGCTGCCATCATAATTTCACTCCTTTACAGTGGATTCTTTGTAAGGGTTGTGAAGTTGACAATTGAAACTTGTATCATACAATTTGAAAATTTCCCTGTAATTATTTTTATTGCAGAGTTATAGTGTACATTAGAAGTCACAACATCAGATGTAGATATCAGGATTTTAACTATGTGCTGTAGTCAGCTCTCATCAAAACAGTAATGCAGTATAACAGTATTTCTGGCATGTACATCACCATAGCTTCATAGGTACATAGAATGTTATGAGGCTATTGACCCGATGGTGTTTGGAAGCCTAGTCATTAAATCACAATATAAAATTCAATGTCAGATATCATGTATGGGCAAAATTTGTCTAGCAAAAACTTCCCATGTCCAGGTGAGAAGTAGGAGCAGTGCACGATAGAGATTAACAGTTTCACGTCAAGTCATCCAGGCTGTGATTAAACCTAGTCATGAAGGTGCTCAGCTTGACATGGTTTTGAAGCTTATTCCAGAGGAGTGGCAACCTACAGGAAATGTATCTGTCTATCCAGCATGTCTTGTATAACTGATGGCCCTTGAACAGATGACTGTAGTTCCAAATTACATATGTAAAGGCAGCATTTCCATCACAATTGGGTCAGAGATAGCACTGTAAGGCATACATAAGTAACCTCAAAGCAGTCTATATCATACTGAGTACAGTGACAGCTTTGTCAGTCTGTCCATATTACTCACATTTGACACCCTGATTTATATTACTTGTAAATATCTTAGGTCTGTCAAGTTTCTGCAGGTGTCTGTTACACTACATACAATGGGAGTATTATATCCAAGTGTAGACCTGATGAGGGATGACTATAGGGGATGTAGAACTGAATGTGATACTGCTGCAATGGCTTTGCTAATCTGATGCAATATGCAGAAAATATTCCTTACCACAGTAGACACATGTCACAGTCTACTTGTGTTTCCAGGTCTGTCAATGCAGAAATGGTGATTAGGGAATTCAGGGTTATGTCATAATACGATGGAACATTGTTAATACCAAAGGAAATGATGCTGCCTTTATATGACTGTCATTTAACAGCACAGAGTTGTCATCATTCATTAGTGTGTGTAAGCCACTTTTTGAACAGCACTCACATTGTTAGAGGATGCAAGGTTAGTATGTAAGTGTCCTTCAACCACAAACTTGGCCAGCCACAGACACTTTGTTTTGGTCTGGACTTCTGAGAAGTACATGGTGAACATGAATGGACACAGCGGTGATACTTGTGGTAAGCCATGGTTGATAGTTCTTCTGCTAGAGGTGAACTGTCCCACTTTTAATGAGTGTTGTTTGTCTGTGAGCCAGTTTGTAACCCACCAGACAACAGAGCAGTTGATATTCACCTGGCTTCCCTTCTCACTAACACATGAATTTGGAATTGTGTGGAAGACCTTGGCCAAGTCAAGATAGACAAGGCCAATGCTGAGCACACATGCTATGTCTCTGGTCACATTATTGAATACTAACAGTTTTAGCATGTACAACCTTTTCTTGAGAAAACTATGCTGGAACAGATGTAATATTTGGATGTCAAGTCTGCCCTTGTATTGGATATCTATGAAAATTCATTCCATTGTCTTAAAGTTGAGGGTTGTGAAACTTAAGGGGCTATAAGTACATGTGTATGTTGTTTATCCACCCTTATGTAAGGGAAAATAGGTTGCTGATTTCAAATCTGCATGGATAAAGGCAGTATTCAGTCTGTGATTGAATAGGGTGCCTAGTGCAGTAGTTCGCTGATTAAGAAAATTATGAACACATGCCAGAATGCTATCTGACATATGTTGCTGTAAAACACTCTCTGTGTAATGTTCAGTAACAGCTCAGATACACACACACACACACACACACACACACACACACACACACACACACACACACACACACACACACACACACACACACACACACAGTTGACTACATTGAGAATATAATACCTGCCTATCTAAGTATGCAGGCTACAGAACACAGTACTTACCACATGCGCCACAGTACAAGTCTAATTTTAACAGAACTGCAGGTGATCTTATAGTAAATGACATCAGCAGGCCATATGGGGGAGAAGAGTTTGTATGCCTGTTTGATATGTATGTTTGGGCAAGCACCAAAACACTGCAAAACCATGCCATTGGCAAAATCAGTTAGGGATACACATGTCCACTCTTGTTTATGGAAACAAAAACTCATTTGGCTACAGTGAGACTAGAACCCCTACCTATCTCAATAGGCAGGCTCTAGAACACAGTACTTAATGCAAGCACCAATCTGATTTTGACAGTATTGCAGGTGATCTTATAGTAGATGACAATAAGTAGGCCATGTGGGGGACAAGAGTTTGGAGGCCTGCTTGAAATGGATGTTTGCACAAGCACCAATACACTGCAAAATAATCATACCATTGGAGAAGTTATTTAGAGATACACACTTTTAGTCTTCATTATGGACATACACACACACACACACACACACACACACACACACACACACACACACACACACACACACACACACACACACACACATTTGACTGCAGTGAGAATACAACTCCTATCTGTCGTAAGTACACAGATCACAGAGCACAGTACTTAATGCAAGTGCCACAGCACAAGTCTGATTTTGATAGGACTGGAGGTTATCTTATAGGAGATGACATCAGCAGGCCATGTGGGGAATATGAGGTAGGGGGCTTGCTTGAAATGCATGTTTGTGCAAGCACCAAACACTGCAAAACCATGCCATTGGAGAAGTCATTTAAGGATACACACTTCCTTATGGACACACACTCACCCACCCAGTTAACTGCAGTGAGAATAGAATCCCTCTCTATCCCAGTACACATACTACAATGCTTAATGCATGTGCCACAGCACAAGTCTGAGTTTAACAGTACTCCAGGTGATTGCATAGCAGATTACATCAGCAGGCCATGTGGGGGACAAGAGGTTGGAGGCCTGTTTGAAATGGATGTTTGTGCAAGCACCAAAAGACTGCAAAACCATACCACTGGAGAAGTCAGTTTAGGATACACTCTTCCACTCTTCTTTATGGGACACACACACACTCACACACAGTCTACTGAAGTGAGAACAGAACCACTACCTAAGTGCACAGAATATATAACACAGTACTTAACCTAATCACCGCAGCACAAGTCTGATTTATATAAGACTGTAAATGAAGTTATAATAGATGACATCAGCAAGCCATGTGGAAAACAACAGCTTGGGAGGCCTGCATAGGCACATCGCTTCTTTGTGTTATCTGTGGCTAGTAGCCTAACAGAAGAACACTGTCTAGAAGCCTAGGTGTGTAACAAAACATATACTCTTATTGAACATATTTATCCATTTGAGTTTGGCAGACCAAGCCTGTGAGTACCACCAAATGGCACTCTCCATGAGGGAGTACACAGCATTATATACCACACTTTGCATTGTGGTTGATAAATGTGTTGAAAACTTAAGGAGACCCCCAGGGTTTTACTGATTGTTCTTGTGGCTTGTGATGGGGAAACAAATGGATGGATTGTAAATATATGTACATATAGTTGTATTCTGCCCTCAGTTTGCAATGCTTCCACATGTAGTTTTAGGTCAGACAATGGGATTGAGAAATGTATAACAATAAGAACATATCATATCTGTTTATATATATATATATATATATATATATATATATATATATATATATATATATATATACATCTGTATACATATCTCTCTCTCTCTCTCTTTTTATATATATATATATATATATATATATATATATATATATATATATAATGTAATAGCACAAGAAGCATCAGATTTGCACTATGGTTAACTAAGTGTAAACGCATGTGCGTTTGCCTCTTTACCCGTTTGCACTTAGGTAAGAATTGCACAAATGCGAGCTGCATTGCTTACATTTGAGACTTACTATTATGTACTATATACCTGCTACTGTAGCATACTCCTATATCTACTCCAGGCTGGGATTTCCCAGTGATTAAGAGCAATCATTGAATGTATCCGCTTTCTATTGTTGGCAGTACGACAACAATCTTATCTGTTTTTTCCCTATCTGTTTTTTCCCTGTTTCTACAAAGCTGCACTACATGCAAACTAGATAAGCCTTCTCAAAGCTGTTTTCTAGATGTGGTACATTGTGCAAATGTGGAATTAAAACAAGACAAAGTGGATACATATTTCAAGTATGGGACACAGAAGCAAAGTCTGTAAAAGCACACTACCAATTGATAGTACACAGCAAAAATTTCTACTTATGTTTGGATTAGAACCCTCACACCAATACAGCTTCAGCAAAGAAGATGGTTATCTTAATCCTCTTTGCCACAGAAACCACTTGCCAGAACAGAACTGGGGTCATTCATCATAAAACCAACTGCATAAGAGTGTACACTGCTATCAAACCATGGATTGTATATTGTAAAAGTAATTATTTGTATTGTATTTGGACATAAAGCAGTAAGTAGTCACACAATCTGTCATAATCGTGATTACAAAAATACATCTCTCTGTCTTACATGTTTGTGTTTGTTGGCAATTCATCAGTTACCTAACAAATGCAATGTGTAATTAATTCTATATAACTGCCCTTAAAATGTGAGAGGCTATTAACTGTGGCATTAACACTCATATACTGTGGTTTTGTGGGCAGCATTGCTGAGTTGCTGTTATGGCAGGTACAAAGGTACACTCCCCTTTTGGAGGGAGGGGGAACACACAGCAGTTGCTGTTATGACACAAACAAGTCTGAAGTTAGAAACTGCAATGTGTAGCCTCACTTTCTAACTTCTCTCTTGAATGATTTACCAGTATTCTGCAGAGGTATGACTGTGTGAATGTTTCATGCCTGAGGCCTACTAATTACAAATGGATGCATATCAGTAAAATAAGTGTCTGTAGTCACATGGTAATGTTATTTCTGTACAATTCCAACACTATTTACTGGTTACTTCACCAAGTTAAGAGTTACAAGGATATGTCATATTAATCTTCAAGAATACAGTCTAGGTTCAGGACTTACCTTGCAGTACAGGTAGAAGAACTGTATAGCAAGAGCACCATTCGTTGATTTGCTAGAATACACTGTGCTGGAACAGAACTGTTAAAATAAATCTGTATAATTACAAATATTGTGTAATTCAATTGTTTTACTGTTGTTTGCTCTGCTGCTCTGTTTTCTGCTGTAATTTCTCACTAACAATGTGCTACACACTGCACGCACTATCCCAGCCATCCTCCTCACTTTTCCTCTCAAACCTTCCACCCCACTCACCTCTCTCATTCACCTACACTCACCCACACTCTGACTCTCCCTCTTCACCTTCCATACTCTCACCTTTTTACATTCACTTTCACAGATAATATTCTTATCCCTTTCTTCTTTTCCAACCCACACAGTATCAACTCCCTCCTGTCCAGGAAACCCAAAAAGATCAAGAGTCAAGAGTGATACCAAACATATCAGTCAGAACAACTCTTTTTCCCCAGGGAAAAGCGTGTCTCTGCCACTAAGTGCATGTACTCTGCTGTGTGGTTTTACTGCTCCTCTAATTACATTTTGCTTACTGTGTTAAACCAGTTTTGTCTTGCTTAGCACCTACTGACAGCATGCATACTCACAGGAACTACCCCACTCTCTTTTGTCCAATCTGCTGTACTACCATATTTTCCCCAGTAGGTGGCAGCAGAGCTCCATAACTCCCCCCCTTGTCTAGTTACAAAGCCCGTTCATGATGTTTTACTGCTCACTAACTTACAGTGCCCCTTCCCAGGTCTGACTACATCTCTACTTTGTGGAATAAATTAAACTTAAGTGCCACTAACCCATTCCTGATTATCTTCTCCCTACACTACAACTCAAACAGCTATAACCACAAACAACTGTGTCCTGTCCTTACCTGCACTCACTAAAACTTTTTCCGCTCACTTCTGCTGCAGGTGCTGTACCTACTCTGTTCCCCCTTTGTGCTCACATCATTCCCCTACCCTGCCCTCAATCCCCACCCGTCTCCACTACCTGTACATTTATCTATCCCTTACTCCTCCCACAGCTCCCACTATCTAATCATCTTATATCCCTCCCACCAATCATAATATACCACCAGAGACTCACACCCTACCACAATATGTCCCATTCCATACCACATCTACACCCTGCATTACTCCTAGCAATCCTAACCACCCTCACCTGCTTAACACAACTCACACAGCCCTCTCATACCCTACCTTCACACTACACAACCAATATTCAACACACCACCTTACTACCCTTCTCCTGTACAACTCCAGAACTCTATCCCTCCAACACTATCCTACTTTATAAGCCCAAAATCCGTCCTATCTTACCCTCACCTAACCTTCCCCACCCTGTGCACTCAAACAAATATACTCAGTACCCCTACCTAAAACCTCAATTCACTGTGGATTTCATAATACACCTACTATAACTAGTCTCCCTCTCTCTATCTGGTGATATCCATCCCAACCCAGACCCCATCAATTACCAATCTGACAAAGCCACTGCTCCTGCACATCCTGGCACCTCTAATTCCATTCAGTTCATCACAATTAATGCACAAAGCCTTTGTAATAAAATCCCTACCCTCCATGCCTAGCTCTCACATAATAACCCTGATATTGTTGCCATCTCAAAAACTTGGCTTAAGCCTTACATAAAAGACAACAAAATATTACCTCCCAGCTAACAAATGATTTGCAGCTATTGACCTAGTAAAAAAGGAGGTGGCATAGCCTTAGGCTACTCCTCCTCCTACACTGTAACACAATTTATCAACCCCATTCCAAAATTCATCAATTCAGAATTAACCATAGCCCACCTAAAAATTTAAAATCACAAATCCATATGCTTAGCTGCCCTCTATATTCCTCCAAGCAACAGTACCATTCCAATACTAGAAGACATCTTCTCCTGGTTCTCATCTAACATCAAAAATGAAACATTTATCCTAGGCAATATTAACATTAACTGGACCACTATCAACTCTCAACCCCCCTTCTCAAGCAATCAACCTCTTTAATTTCACCCAGATATCCCACGCTAAACATATCTCTACCTCAGGTATCCTTCCAGACCCTATCAGTGACCACCTACTAGCCTATGTTGACTGGCGCCCCTCTCCATTCCATAAACAGCATCACTACATTCAAACACATAACCTCTCCAATTTCAACCCATAAATATTCAATGACTGTCTAAAACTAATTGACTGGACCCCCTTAACTCATTACATCTGAGTGACGCCTCCATGTGCATCTGCAGTTACCTCCTACTGCTCCTCTAGGCGTCAAATATTACTTGTGCATACTTGCATTAATACTTCCAAAACCATGCTACATACAAGGTTTCAGAATATTTTATCTTGAAGCATACATGATGGTAAACACAATAGTATTGATATTTGACCTCTATCAATGAGTATTTGTTAGAAGTGTAAGGTGATAACTTCATTTTTAAAGGCTCAGGCCACACCCACTAGGAGTTAAAGGTACACACTCAAAACAGTTGTACTGGAGTGAATGAAACCCTGCCCCTCGACAACGCAATCAGACACTTTAATGAAACCTCTCTAAATCTACTCAACAGCCATGCCCCTCTCAGAACCAAATAGGTCAAATCCAAAATCTGTCCCTGGCTTTTAAAAGAAAGCAAACAAACAATGCTCCTAAGAAACACACAGTGGAAAAAATTATATGACAATAAACTTCCTAATACCCTATTAGAATTCAAACATCTCCACAATACTGTAAACAAAATAATAACTAGAGACCACAAATCATGCTACACCAAGCTTCAGTCTGAGTACTCCACCAACCCCCCCAAAAATCTGGATTACTATCTCCTCTCATCTACCCCAGTAACAAGGATAACCCTTACCCTAACCCTAAGCTCTCCGACCTAGAAGCAGCCACCTCATTTAACTCTTTCTTTGTAGAGTGTATAGCCAAACCAAACCCCATCTTCCTACACACCCCCCAAACTCTTCCTCTCCACCCTCCTCTCACCCTTCTGACAATACACGACAATCACACACCTTCAACCTCAACCCTGTTTCCACTAGCACAATAAAAACATCTCCTTCTCCAGCTAAAACTATGCTGCATTGCACCAGACAACTTACCCCCACTCTTCCTAAAACTATCTGCAAATAATATAGCCCTGCCAGTCTCCATTTTACTAAACAGATGTATCCAAGAATCCCATGTGCCTTCTATCTGGAAACATGCAGTCTTCATTCCATTCCACATGGGAAGTAAAAGCTATGACACCACCAATTTCAGCCCCATTGCAATCCTCTCCCTCTCTCAAAAATCCTAGAAAAATTTATTCATGTTCAACTGATGTCACATCTTTACTCCTACCCAACATGGTTTCTGTCCTGGCCATAGTACCATCACTGCTCTTCTGTCCTTCCTTGACTGCATCAACCATGCTTGTGACTCTGGCAAACTAGTATCTACCATGTTCCTTGACCTATCCAAAGCTTTTGACACTGTCTCCCACCCCGTACTTCTATCTCAACTGTCCTCTCTCAACCTATCTCTCTCTGCTTTGTCCTGATTCTCTAGCTGCCTCTCTAATAGACAGCAAGCTGTAAAATGGAAATTTTCTATCTCTTCCTTCTTACACACCCCCACCGGTGTTCCTCAAGGATCTGTTCTAGGCACCCTACTCTTCAACATATTCACCATACCATCCCAAATACCTCTCTAGTTCAGTATGCACATGATTCTACAATCATCTGCACTGCTGACTTCCCCTCTGACCTACTACTAAAAACCCAGTCAGCTTTTACTAAAACTGAAACTTGGATGCACAACAACAACCTCGCCCTAAACGCAATAAAAACTAAACTAATGATCTTTACTCCCTCCAGAATCAACTCCATAGACTACGCCTCCTTGACTATACTTAGTCAGAATAACACCCCCATTGAAATTGTATCTCATGCAAAGCTACTTGTTGTCATCATTGACAACCACCTAAAATTTGACATCCATATTCAAACTGCCATAAAAAGAAAACATCAAAAATTGTGACTCCTGTACCAACATAATCGCTACCTCACTCCCTCCACCAGAAAGACCCTAGCCTCCTCCTACCTTCTCCCCTCCCTCATATATGGTGCTCCCCCACTCATCAACCTCCAACTAGGTTTACAATCCAAACTGGAATCCTGTTTCAATACTATAAGCAAATTTTCCACAAACTCCAGAAATTCTTCCCATCACTGCCTCTCCCTCCAGTCCCTACAATGGCTAAAGCTACCCAGCTACCTAAACCTTCTAAAACTCACCACAGCTCACAAACTTATCCTCAGACAATCCAGCTGTTCCACCCTCTCCACCACCTTAACCCCCTATAATTCAAACCGTTCACTACGATCTGGAAACTGAAACCTCCTACAAATCCACAAACCTTCTCGGCCCCCAGGCCATTTTCTGCTATCATACTCCCTAGCAAAACTATGGAACTCACCCCCCCTTTGAAATACTCCAAACCCCACCAATTTAAATCCCTTCTACACTCCTACTTATCCTCTAAATGGATTTGCCCCTGCTCTTTCCCCATGTAACCTCTCCTTAACTACCTTTCCTGCAGATGCAGCCTCTCCCTATTGACACCCATTTCAACTCCTCAATCTCTACAATTACTGCTCAGCTGCTTTTCTACTCTTACTTTATAATCTGCAATTTAAATCTATGTAAATGTTGATATTCATATGTCTGGAAATTATATTATTATGTCTGGAAATGATTCATTAAGGGAATACCCTGTCTGCTGATTCTACTCCCTTCATAGTTAATTGCTTACTGTCACAACAACCAAACAGTAACCAAAAGCATCCCTTCATATATACTCAGCACGTACTATTTCCTATACATTAATATTCTTTCTGCATCCTTCTCATTCTGTTAATGCAGATATCCTACCGCTGTAAATGTTTTATTAAGGTTTACTCAGCTTACAGAATGTATATATGGTATCACTACAAATACTCTACATACAAATGTTTATCTTTTAATATTTGTTAATTGTACTCTCAGCATGTCTTATATGTTTGCTTGATATGTATATTTTATTGTTAATGATTTATTATTACTGTTAATGGAGCTTTTCTCCCCGGGCCTCCACTGAAAATGAGTTCTACTTAGCCCAGTAGACTTTCACGGTCATCAAACTGAAATAAAAAATAAATAAATAAATAAAATGCAGCAGCTGACACACCTTTAGATCAGGGCTGACTCTGTCTGATATAAACAGTATACAGCCAATACATGGATAGGTAAAGGTTGTGTAAGTTGCCTGGCATCAATTTTAATATATGTATGTGAGTAGGAGACAGGTATTAGGTTTCTAGTTGGTCAGTGAATGTGCTATGTACTGTCTCTTAGCCAAGCAAGGGCATACTGAGCATGTCTATGTCTGCCTACAGGAACAGCAGCTGGTTTTTCCTCCTCAGAGTCCTCCTCTGACTGTGGCTGTGGTGACCTAGGCATTGGTGCAGGGATGTATGGCCCTTCTCCTTGCTGATCCTGCTGTAGCTGTTTCCACAGGATGAGACTGTGGAGCATAGCACATACTGTGAGTATTTGTGTACATGTGCGTGGATTATGCTGCAGGGTTCCACCAGATATATCTAGGCATGGGAACCATGACTTCAGCAGCCCAAACACAAGCTCTATGATGTTTCCAGTTTGAGTGTGTACCTCATGGCATTCTTCCATGAGTGTGTGTGTGTGTGTGTGTGTGTGTGTGTGTGTGTGTGTGTGTGTGTGTGTGTGTGTGTGTGTGTGTGTGTGTGTGTGTGTGTGTGTGTGTGTGTGCACTTCTGATGAGTGTCATCATCCATGGTTACAGGGCATGGCCAGCATCCCCCAGTAAAAGGCCCTGGGGATGTCTTCCCTAGCAAACATCTGGTACAGCTGTGATGTGTGTCAGCTATGGGAGTCATGATAACTGCCAGGGTTGCCAGCACACACATTCAAGATAATCTCTTGGGCATTGCATATGACTTGGCAGTTGATGTAGTTGTATCCCTTGCAGTTAATGTAGATTCTACCCTGCTCACCGGGTGGTGCCTTGATGTGTACATAAGTGCAATCTATGGCACCCAGTACTTCGGGGTAGTGCACTACATGGCAGAACTGTTGCATATTGCTGGCTCTCTCCTCAGCAGAAGAGGAAAATATGTGTGCTCACTGGCATATATGTGCATAGCATCCATAAAATGGTGGAGGATCCTGGATGCTGATGCTTGTGACACACCCATTATGTCCCCAGTTAGTCTTTGAACAGGGCCTGTAGCTAATATTCTAAGAGCTTACACATACCTTAGTTTCCACTGGGATAGGTTCCCTCAGTTGGCTGTAAGTCTGAGTTGAGGGCAGCAGAGCTCACAGAGTTCTTGCAATGTGTTCCTGTCCATCCTGTAGTGCTCTACAATCTCCATCTCATTTAGCACCTGGAAAGTTACCTTAGGCGTGGATATTGTTCTCCTTCTCGGTATACACATATTGTCAACAGCACATAGAGATGTAGAATAGCTGCAGTAGCCCTTAGCATTATCTCAGTTAAAATTCCCAAGTCTCTACTCCAATGGTATTGAAGTATTAACGGAAAATAAGAATGTAGGCTGTATGGATACTTTTTATGTTTGTTGAATAGGACCACAGTATGGGTTGGCTAATTAAGATGCAGTTCACCTGCTTAGGCTGTAATTAGCATGATTTAACACACCTGCTGAGTGCTCAGTAGTTTGATATGCACATATTCATGCAGCTCCTCACACCATCGCATAAATCAGGTAAGCATAAGCAAAAGTCATATTTTTATCTCTGTTTTCCTTATATTGCATAAAAATGGAAAATAAAACATGAAGAAAAGCTTGTACATTCTTTAATCAAACCCAGGACCATCAAGACTATAGCACTATAACAAGTACACTGAGACCTGCCTTTCATTGCTTCTTTTTCCATGGGTGTGCTAACTTCACCAACGTGGAAACATGTTAAGAAAAAAAGGGAAGCTGACACACCCCTAATTTCATCACTCACTGTTGGCATCCATTGGAAACGAAAACACTCTGTAGGTGCCTACACAATGTGAACATCCCTACATGGTTACTATTTTTTGTGATTCAACAAGTGTACTGAGTTTTGGCTTCATTTTGGCTTCATTTGCATAATGACAATGTTAACAGCCTGGAGTCTACACGGTTAGTAGCTGTGTAACTAGGGGAAACTGCATGGTAGCACAATGTTGTAAACACAGGGCAGGGCATTATTTTGCCTAAATATGTGATACATACTACAGAATTCTTAGAGAATATTACAATACTCTGTCTCATGCATTTTGAGCATTTTAGCAGCCTGGATTACACACAAGTTTATTTTTCATTTGGGGGTGAGGCATCAAAGGTACATTTATGTCATGGCAGTTAAAGTAAAATTTCTTTTGAGAGAATGATTTTCTAGCATCCACAGTGTGTACTTAGGCCATTATGTGTGTGATGTTACCTCTTAGGGTCAGTTCAGTCAGTATTTCAGGACTTTTACTTGCATTGTTTCCATGTAGATTCCTGTACTCAGAAATGTTCCGAGTACACTGCCAACATATACATGGTCTACACGGTTTTATTATGGGTTGTTGGGTCACTTAATCATGTTGATTTGCTTCATTAGCATAAATTTCAGCTACTAATGCTGAAATTTGTATTCTACAAAAATTTTTGTACTTGCACATGAGTGTGAGTGATTGCGTGCAGCTACACGGAGTTTACTGAATCCAGAACTTGCTGTGCCCGTGCAATGTGCACAGTAAAAATTATCGTGTAAGCTTTAATGAATTCCTAATAGCATTTAATTGGAATGTCTACTTTGTAAAATTACTTTGGGCAAATACAATGAAACCCTTGTTTTTTTTTCCTGCCATTTTAAATATATATTATATTAGAAGATTTCTTCCTTTCTCATTTGGAGGAACTATGGGTTAGTAAAGTACAAATAACGTCGCACGGTGTACACAGTCACTTTCCTTATCATACAGTTTTTAAAAACTGAATTGTAGTAAAATTAAAAAAATATATAAATTTCAAATTAAAAGTGGTCTGCAAAGATTGACTGAGGCTCAACCACTTTGGAAGCATACAAAGTAGGCAAGACCAATCCAGAGAAAAATTTAAAAACAATCCTGTACTTGATGTAAGTGAATACAAATTCATATGAAAAATGTTTTTGCATGTGTGTGTGTGTGTGTGTGTGTGTGTGTGTGTGTGTGTGTGTGTGTATGTGTATATATATATATATATATATATATATATATATATATATATATATATATATATATATATATATATATATATATATATATATATATATGTATGTATATACACACACACACACACACACACACACACACACACACACACACACACACACACACACACACACGAAGAGGGAATATTTTTGGAAGGAGACCTACTTTTATAACATAACATTTTCATCATGGAACACACAGGCTTTGGAGCATCATAATACAACAGTGTCAGAACCCAAATTACCTAGAACACTGCGGGATTTGTTTCATCATAATGCAGTAATATCAGATCTACGTTTACAATCATCATAGAAAACACACCCTGGGATTCATGAAGCTTGGTGCAAGGCCGGCGTAAGGCTTGCGCCGGCCGTGCGGCGTATCTATGGAGTCGTCGTGCCATATGCATATTAATGAAGGTGCGCAGCCGCCACAGCCACGTACATAGGAAACGTGCAAGAGTGCATGGGGCGTATCGAAGTTGCGCATGGAGGCGTGTCAATGTCGGCTGTCGATGAGCAACCTAAACTGCTGAATATTATATTCCACATGCAATAGTAATCGCACCTATCAGTGTCCGTGGATACTGAAACGTATGCAAAGCATGCAAGATAGTCCCTGCGAACAGAAAATGAAGAATCAAACACAAATGCATTATAGGGAATAACGGGTCCCTACCCTTGAACAAATGACATGAAAACTGTGTGCCCGTAGTCCAACGTAGTGTTGAGATCTATACCATGTGGAAGTGAAACGTATCATATGTTAGCACGCCGCCAGTAGGTAATGTCCAGCCCAATGGAGAGGGTCACCAGCTGACCCATAATGTGAGAGAGGGTACATAGCTGTGCAGATGTGTCCATAACAAAATACACGAGGAGAAATGTAGATATATGTAGTGACCGTATGTCCGAATCATATCCCACAAGGCATGTAATAGTCACATACAAAAGGTATGTCCGTATTTCACATACCAAATGTGATAGCAAATAGAATACGCATGTAAACAAAACAGAAGGAGCATATAAACAGCTATAACAATAAGGACACATGTAGGCCGAAAGGAACAGTATGATCCGTACCATTGACTAAGATTACCACCTGTCCCACTTTGCGAGTGACAGTCCCTCTGTGGGCACATATGTCCTGACACAAACTTGTAAAAATGGCAAATGTCCAGAGATTATAGGACATAATTATTCCGTATACATCATTTAATAGTTGCATTAAACATTTTTCACTGAACGTATATTACATAAATGTCATAAGAAACAGAATAAGACACCAAAATGCTACAAGAATAAGCTTAGATATAGGCAAGAATTGTAAGTTCTATCTGCCGAACTGACCGTGGGTATGTGTCGGCCTGTAAAATATGCTGTGTTCAATGCATATGTCACACTGTGGCCAATTGAAAAGGTGGAAACACAACCGTCAACTGTGGGGAGGCATTCTCCACAATAGTCGGACATGTGTAAGGAATAGCTTGGACATAGAAAAAGGTGCCATCCTACCAATGAGTACAACAGTCTGGCAAAATCCAGAAGTCAGCGGTATAATCCGGTATAATCCGAATGTGTATGTGACACAGTCAAACGGCTAGTACCTGGGTATACCAACCAAGTAATGAAAGTGAAGTATGGGCATGTACCTATGTGCGTGTTGTATAGCATGTGGAAAGCAAACATGACAGGGTAGTCCACACAACCATAAAGGTACCTGACACATGTAGGGTAGTCAATGTGTTACTCTGGCCATGTCATGGGCCAACAACCAAAGTAGTGATCTATGGGGTGCGATGAATTTGCATGTGAGGGGTGGGTGGTTAATGGTAAAATCCTCAAAGGCGATGCTGTGTCGTGTGCAGAAAAGGTGAACCGTTGGTGCACGAGGGGGCAGCGGGTGAAGTGGAAAGAAACACAACCATATGTAGAAACAGCTGCAAGACAAGCAGACAGGCCATAGTGTAGAACACAATCCCACAAACATATGAATATGGAAATGTGCGATACAAATATATAGATATGTCACCGCCACATACCCACAGATGGGTCCTGATGGAACTGGCCATAACAAATGCAACACACCTGGATGCATAATGGCCTACCCAGCATACCCTCCACACCACACAACCCACCTCCATACCAGAACGTCCACCAAATCCAGCCGTACTTGGTCCACTGGTTCGTTGCAGACACAGCTACACACAGTGACCCCTACGCATATGTACTTGGTATTGTCACCCTAGGCAGGTACAGGATTGCAAACCATGTATCCCCTGCATGTAAAACCCCCTGCACATTTTCGTAAAGCCACACATATCTTCGGTATCTGACTTGTTTTGGTCTTGTCCAATTTTTGGGATATCCCTCATGGGATAACCAACCTGTGTAAATAGTAGAATGGGTATGACGACATGATGTCCAATCCTATAGATATCTGGACATAAGTCAGAATGTGGAATGGAGGTCCATGACACTGTCCAGCCCTATGTGGGCATGCATAACCTACTACCCAGGATAAAACACCTTCCCGTGATGCACGTGTCCCAACACGAATAGGAGGGAGAATGTAATGCACACATTCACATAGTGGCAAACGGCATGAGGGTGAGGAAGACACTGACATAAACAGGTTAACCCTGATCAAGTGTGACGGACACTGACTGTGTGCAGGCCTGATCGATCATACCTGCCAACCTTTGTGAGCAAGATATCTGGACAGAGCCGTGAATACAAGTGAGACAAAGGTCCAAAAACTGGCACAATTTGTAAAGATAGCTCTTAGAAACATAGAAATATGATAGAATAACAGTTTGCACATTGGCATTAATGTCCAGAGTTTGAAGTCTGAAACCCAACTGTCTGTCAGCAGGTTCCGACTGCAGTCTTTAATGATGAGCTACTGCTGTGCCAGAACACAACAGCGTATTACACAGGTCCGTACCATACCACTCAACTGTCCAGATATTCGCAGAATGACCAGAGGTTTGCCTCATATTATTGTTGTGTGCCTCCGACAATCTGCACCAGTCTGGTAAATAGCTGAGGATTGATGTCACTAAATAATGAGAAATATCTTGAGTTTAAGACTCCACATCCTTCAGAAAAGTCATGCTAATGCAAAACCTAGTATTCTATCAATGTTCTAAGCTTGTAAGAGTAATAGTTAAAATGTGTCCCTATTTGTCCCCCCATCATGTAGGTTTTGTGCAGATTTGGTGCTCTAAGAGGTTGATAGGTATGGTCCATACATATTTACAGTAACAACCCTTCACATTTGTGTAATGTACAACTGCATACCTGTAGTCACTTCATGACCAAAATAATAATCCCCGTATGACTGAATACAGGTAATAGTCAAATGTGAATGGGAACACCCCTCACCGTGGAGTATGGACTGTAACAACCCCACCCATAATATGTATTGCCAACAGAATAAGCTGCTGACAGGTGCCCAAACACCTGTGTCTATAAACACAGGTAAAAATTCATAATAGGGAGAAACTCCCTGTCCATATGCTTCGTCTGACATTTGAACTTGGCCAGAAAAGTTCCGTTCACCAGGCGGACAAGCCTAAACCCAGATCACTACATGAACACTCTGACAATCAAAGACCTGTATGTGCAAGGACTATATACCTTGGTGTTCTGCATATCCTTGGAGTGATTAACAATGCAGCTGAGGTCCACAGCAGTAGGCAAAAGGGAATGTGTAATATGTAGTACCGTGTTTTTCCCAGCAGGAGAATGCATGCCTGTGTTGTAGGTGAAGCGGTGAGGCGTATGTTGATGTAGCTAAGTACTATGGGTATACATATCAATGAGGCAGAACACCAATAGAATAGTGGTCCCGGCATCCGGCCAATGTGAATGGAGTCCCAGTTGACCTACGACCACTGCACATATAACTTTAAAGTGTAATGAATGTGTTCGTGCTGTACACACATTTAAATATGTAAAGGTGAACGTGTGTTTGGCATCAGTCCATAAACCGGAATACAGATATGTAACTGTTACGGTCAGAATTATGAAAGGCCACGTAAGCACAAATATCTATTAAACATATGTTACCCACAATAAGGATATGCAAGTGCACCTGCGCGTGTGTAATCTGCTCACAGCATAGCAAATGAATGCTGTTTTCTCCACATTATATATACATGGCTCATACCTGTTGACCCCGTAAAGTACGAAACCAGACAAAGCCATGAAAACAACTGGTACAAATAGGGACAATCCCCAGATATTGCCCTAACAAACATAGAAAGTGGATAGAAAAACAGGTGTGTCACTAGCATAGATTCTCTGAAGGGTATGAAGTCGTAACCTGAAATGCTTGTCATTATTTACCAATGTCAGTCTTTAATGATATGCCACTAAATTGCCAGAAGATAGACACAAGGTTATGAAAAACGGACCAAAGATAAGAGGCAAACAGCTGTACATTCAGCAAAAATCTGTACAGTTGAAAGGTATGATATGGATATATATATATATATATATATATATATATATATATATATATATATATATATCTACACACATATATCCACAGACATAAACCAAAGCAAATTATGAAATGAGGAATGTACAGACATTTGTATATATGTACATATATATATATATATATATATATATATATATATATATATATATATATATATATATATATATATATATATATATATATATACACACATGATACATGAATAGATATATACACAACAAACATATGTCCCTGTACATATAACACATGTACATAAATAGGTCATGGTATAGCTATTATGGATAGACAGACAGACATGCATGAAAGGTGAATACACTGGTGCTTTCCAAACCATTGCCTGGAAAGTACCAGTGTGACAGGGCCAGCAAGTTCTACACGTTAAACATGAATATAGGTGTTCTTTGTGGGACCCCAAAAACTGATCCCGTACGAAGTGCGAACCATCATCGATGCAAAAGACATCACAGCTGCAACTACGATATAGCTGTACATGCAACAGTAGCAGGTGCAAGGGTAATAACACATGGGTCGATAGAATGTATGATGTATGACCTGATATCCAGAGAGTGGGGAGTGCTTAGAAGTGTCTTCACGCTTTATTATCGCGCACATTAAACATGTCTAATGGGTACTGTGGAGGGGTGTCAGGTATGGGAATCATGGGTATGCAGAAATGGGCCTAGGTGTTGGTTGGCACAGATCTATTAGGTACGCCCCATGGGAGTGATCAATATACCTATGTGAGTATAGCACACACCTATATTCTCCAAAAAGGTGCAACCCATCTACTGGATATTGTGTAAACCATTGGGGGAAGACGTAGGGACCTATATCAGTGTCATGTAGGCGATTATCATGGATGGACATGCGTACGACCAAGATGGTAACCATACCTGCCAAACTTTCAGAATAAGACAGCTGGACTAAGGCATAGTACATGAAATACAAATAGGGACTATATTAAATATACTCCAGACAAAGTCAAAACGTTGATAGAATAATGGCGTAGTCAGGAATACGAATGTTATGAGGGTTAGTAATCATGAAATAGAAATGTCAGTCATTATTACCTAACCTCACAGTCCGTCATGCCTTGCCAGCAATTTACCAGAAAGGCACATTATTATGACAAATGTAACAAAATCATAGGTCAAACCTCGGGGCATTTACCCATAATGTGTACAGGTGAGAGGTATGAAGGTAACCTGTCCTAAATAAATGTACAGAACTAGTGATACTAGGTGGACAGGTGAGAAGAAAGCCGTCAGGACAAATGACAAAACATGTACAAGTAAAAAGCATGTACTTCGACAAATGTGAATGACAACATATGCCCTGTGAAAGTCAATGTGGAAGGTTAATAGACTCAAAAGACATGCGTCCCTCAGGGTGTCATGCAGTGTCACCGATACAGTGTCCAGTCCCCCATACTCGTACGTGAGCTCTGCCACTGATGGAAAGTGCAAATACCGGCATACACATAAGGTACATGATAGAATAATTAGTGTGGATAAGCACCTGTTGGCCTTTGTGAGGAATACAACCCTCTGGGTGGTGTGTCCTGCAATAGGAATGTAATGGCATCTGGCCTGTGATGGCACCATATATTGTGTGTATTGGTGTAAGAAAATTGATATCCTGTATCAGAAACATACCTCGCAACTGTACAGATTCTCGCAGAATGTGCAGATGTTTGCCTCATATGTTTGGTGTGTTCCTCTTACAATCTCTACCTTTCTGGCAAATACCTGAGAACTGAAGTCATTAAATAATGACAGACATTTGAGTTTAAGACCCCAAATCCTTCAGAAAAGTCATACTAATGCAAAACCTATTATACTGTCAACTATCTCGTTTGTAAGAGCAATATTTAAAATCTGCCCCTATTTGTCCCCCCATCATGTTAGGCTTTGTACAGATTTTTTGCTCTAGGAGGTTGAGAGGTATGATCAGAAACAGATACATGTCTGAGGAAACAGCATTATCGACTGCAAGATAACTCAGAAGGTATGAAAAGCACTGCAGTAGGAAGTTCAGTATTGGCCGCAGGTATGTGCTGACATGTCAAATGACACAGCAGTCTACATGAAGTACCTATAGGGCTGTCACCTTTACCAGTGATGACAGTGGGACATACCCACAGCCATTCATACACCACAAATAGACATAGCACACAGCAAAGCCTAGGCCATGATACACGAAGCCTCCAGCGTGTATGAGTTGAGTGAGAGTACAGCAAGGAAAGATGTCTGCCAAGCTATACAGCAAGCTCCTGTAGGGGCTTGTAAGACCGCCCGTAACACGAACATTGCACGGACAATGTTGGGATTTGCAACATACCCCATTTGTATGTGAAAGCTATGCAAATGATGTAAATACATGCTACATGAAACAGTAAGCTGTCCATGCAAGAGCAGAGTTATGTGCAGAAATGTACCCGGATGTTAGGCGACTAATGTTCTGCACGTTGCTAAATGGAGCAATGACAGCTGCAAATACAGTATGAATACAGTCGAAGAAGCATGCCAATGTCCAAATCCAAGGCCAGTGGCATCATTGTCCATTGAATATCAATTAAACAATAGTTGTCCTCCCCCGATCTCCAGTAGCACAGTGCCACGAGAATGCGCTGCACTTCAAAACAAGTCAAATATGTATAATATACCTACAAAATGTAGGTTTAGTTAGATGTTAGTATGCCATGCAGATTGGCTACTGCGTACTGGTTGTTATGTGTGGAAGCACTCTGTCAGAGATGTAACGAAGCATTTGTAGGCAATCTGATAAAAGTGAGGCTGAGGATAGTGAATCACAACATTTCATGCCATATGGGCCAAGCCTCTACAGTGTAGTGTAAGATAAGGGGACTATTAGAGTAGAAGATAGGTGACAACATGAGTGTGTATGTATAAAACACTGTAATATCACCAGAGCAGTGTCACATGTTTGCTGTCAGTACTCAGTGGAAGAGGCGTGTTATGAGCTATCCTAGGGAAAGTCAGGAGACTGACGGTGTATACACACACACACACACACACACACACACACACACACACACACACACACACACACACACACACACAAGCTTGGCAGGGCTGGGAGTCGAACATACACCTAACTACCCTATCACACTACAGCATGACGCATTTACAGAACACGCTACCGAGATTACTAAACACAGCAGTCCCAGAGGCATATTTCTAGGTGCGTGTCATCATCCGCAAAAACAAGGACGCCGACAGGGATTGTATAGAGAGTGATCAGTCTGAAAGCATACAGACATATTACTGTCCCACGGTAGACGTAGACAAACACATGGCAGTGGTGTGATCGGGGCAACATAAGATTTACGGAGCACTACAACAACAAGACATAGACATGGGATGCACCACAGACAGTACACCCTTCAAGATAGTCGACCAGTGTGTACTCTGTAGGCATCCATCATGATGTTGAAAATGGACTTCTGTTGCCTGGATGACCACCATGGCTATACAGGATATCAACGGCCATGCCCATGCACAGATGGTCATCACCAACACAAGGTGTCACTGGCCATGGCCACACGCTTAGTAATACACATTCGTTCGGACTGTACTGTGTGTCAATCTACACAACGGCATACTGGGCATGCTCACACACTTAGCAGTTGAAAAGGGCCGTCTTGCATGCAGACGGAGTCTCAACACACAAGGGCTCAGTTTGGACTGTCATGTGTGTCCAACTACACAACAGCGTACTGGGCATGCTCACACACCTAGCAGTTGTAAAGGGCCGTCTTGCATGCAAATGGAGTCTAAACACGGAAGGGTGCAGTAAAGTATAACTGTCCCCATGCACAGGGCGGGCTGTCCTGCATGCAGACGGAGTCTAAACACGGAAGGGCATAGTAAAATACAACTGTTCCCATGCACTGGGCGGGCCGTCCTGCATGTAGACAGAGTCTAAACACAGAAGGGCACAGTAAGGTGTAACTGTCCCCATGCACAGGGCGGTCACACACATGCAGTGACCAGTACACACTCAGCTGCCATCACAGCTGTCACAGGTGCAGATCACAGACATACACACCGCAGTCTACACTGTAGCCCTCGAGACATCACCATGTCGTTGCTGCAGCAATACACAGCCATACATTACCACAACACCATGTGACACATGACCAGTGGACTGTACAGAGGTCTACAGCAACTGTGCAGAGTACACATGTACTGACAGGGTTCCAACAGGTGTTATGCATTGCAATGATACCACTATACATGACCAGGTCAGCTCAAGACATACCAGGGGCCCCGGGTCTTACACAGCTGCAACAGATGAGTGTTGCTGTACACCAACGAACACACATGTTTGGATATGTCATACATGTGATTGTAGTGGATGTGTGCATGGACCACACACACAGCACATATGTACATAGCTTAGCCTTTGCTGTTCTCCGTGCAGAACAGTGACCTAAGCAATCATACGCACGCAAATGAAAGGTGGGTCCATGTCTGTTGAATGCTCACAGTACAAGAAGTAGCAATGTTGACCGAGGACATATTCCCCTGTCGTAGTCACCCATGATACCCATGATATCATACCACAGTCCATGTGTTATGTATGTCAGCACACATGTCCAATAATAGCAATGCATACAAACACGGCTACAGGAGACACATGTAGGAGCAACACACATGTACACTCTGTACTGTGCATGCGGCAACCATGCATGTGCAGTGGCCGATGTCCGTAACACAGCTGTGCCTAACTACAACATGCAGTCACAATGCAGCCCTATCATTGACACCTGTATATGGTGACATACAGACAGTACGGTTGGTTGTACATCACGTATGGAGGGATGTGTGTACATAAAGTGGTGATCCACCTGTGTAGATGTATGTGTGCCAGGGATGGCTCACAGGTGTGTCACACGCCATCCTACCATGCCATGTGCAAACAGTATGCTATGTCACTGTTACTTGACGGTGATGACATAACGTATACACAGCGGTCAGGTGTTACCAACTGTATGTCACATGACACCTGTAACACTTACATCCTCCCATGTGCATATAGCAACACAATTGCCAGACATAGCATTGGTACACATAATGCGGGCATTACTGCTGCATGTCTATCAAACGGCTCATCATATGGCAGGTGTATCATTCCCAGCATTGCCATGTGTGCCCGCTTGTGTGACCACACATGCCACATATGGTGGGGACTACGTCCCAGTTGTTACACATCCCTGTACACTGTTGTAGAGATCTGTACATACTGCAGTGTGGAAAGCATGACGTTGGCAGGTGTGGTGCATCACACACATCGGCTATCCATACACACATATCTGGTCACCACAGTGTCTGTGTGTATGAATGTATGTATGGCTGTCTGGTGCTTGGTGTGAGGGTGTATGCTATCATACAGTGAAAACAGGATCACTAACCCCTCATGGTGACTAACCCCTCATGGTGATGCAGTCTACTACCCTGTTGATGCCATCGGTCCCAGCCATACTGGCTATCTGTGCATGTTCCTTCTCTGTACCACGTCGTGTGGGTGCAAAGTACTGCGAGGGTGATGACCACATAGGCAAGGGTCCACACCTCAACACTATGGGGTGTGCGTTATAGTGCTGTAGACCCTGTGAATGTGGCCATGTTCCTGTACTGTGACAGGGTATTACTGCTACACAGTGTGGCCTCATGCTATCAAGAGACCTCTAACATCATCATTGGCCAGACCGCTGTGTACAACCCCTGCACCATGTCAACATACCTGTAATGTTTCCCGGTATGTATGTCATGTCTCTGTCCACTGTAGCCTGTTCAACTGACCACATGCTTCAGGTGCAGTATATGTGTGGACATCTGTGTCATGTTTCACTTTCCAACGGTCAGGATGAGGGTATGTTTAGCATGCTGATATTGCCATATGTGCCTGTGAGTACTCCACAGTTACACATGGGGGACTGCAAACACTGCTACCTGTAGGCACATGCCAGTACACCATAGGAGGGAACCAGGGCATCATTACCAACATGCTGTTACTGTTGTAACCGAGACACATACTGTGAACATATCAACAATGCATGCTGCACCTGGACTACATGGTATGACTGGTGCATGTCGACAGTACACCACTGATGTCACATACACATCTCTCAGTATTCACACACAACCAATGCAACATACACATCCCTCAATATGCATACACAAGTAATGTTAGATACACCTCTCACTATTCTGTTCACCCTGTGCATCAGATCATTTGAGCATATCCCTGCACCGATGGTGTGGATGACAGTTATGCAGCACAGGCTTCATCATATGCACAGGGTGATACTGTTTGCCAGGGGCATAGGCTGCACCAATGGATGACATCATGTGTGTGGGTAAGGGCCAGTGATTTGAATGGACATGTCTGTTCCGTATGCATGTGGGTGTTGTGAAGCCCTACATTTGTGTTTGCTGTGTGCATGTATGTGTGCACACAGTTCTGTAATTTGTGAGGCCTACACAAGGGTATTATGGACAGCTCTAGATTGTACAGACCATGTAGTGCAGCTCACTGTGACCGGACATGGCCACGTGTCCTGTGCCTGCCAGGGCTTGCACGTGCACTACCAGGCAGAGGTACAGAATGGCTACTGTCAGACAACACATGGCCACTGGAACCGTGTCCCCGCCAGGAACATCCAGGGCCACGTCCACATTGCCTGATGTGACCTGGTGTGGACAGCGCAGCACCAGCTGCACTGCTACTGCTACCGGCACTGTGGGAGCGGCTATGTGAGGTGGCACACTCACGTTGACCTGCACTAGGTGGTGTAGCTGGCCTACGTCCATGTGGCCTATGCCTCACCCCTACCAGATGTTCCAGCACAGACAGCTCACGCTTGCAGATTGCCATGCCACGGTCGAAGATTCTGAACATGTCACCAAATCGCCTGTCCAGAACATCAACAATCTGCTGTTGAGCACCTGCCAATGCCTGGATGTTGTTGTTTAGGGTACTGATAGCAGTCCTCTGCAGCCTCTGCCCTTCTCTGTTATGCTGTTCGGCACGTGTCTGTGTCGCCATTACAGTCTGGAACATGCATCTGGTGATTCCAGCTGCTGTGCTATGTCCTGCAGGTGCATGTCTGCCAGAGGTCCTCCTAGGAGAAGCACCAGCCACATGCCTGTGTGGCACATCTGCAGTCAGTATACTGCCACCATGGTGTGGAGACACACCTTCCGTAGCCACCACACGTTCCGGTTCAATGCTAACAGATGCTGATTGTCCTTCCTCTATGGCCACTGTAGATGCGGTATGTGTTGGCAGCTGAACTGTGTGCGGGAAGAGGGGGACATAGCTGGGATGGCAACTGTTGGCACAGATTCAGCCCCTGACATCCCTGCCTGTACCTCATGCATATGTTCATCACTACTAGCATCTGTGGGGACACTATCAGATGGACCGCAGGAGGGTAACGCACCTACATCACCTGTGAATGCAAAGAAAGACTCTAAAGTACAATAGACACACACACACTGACACACACACACACACTCACACACACACACACACACACACACACACACACACACACACACACACACACACACACACTGACACACACACACACACACACACACACACACACACACACACACACACACACACACACACACTGACACACACACACACTGACACATACACACACATACACACTGACACGCACACTGACACACACACTCTGACACACACACACTGACACACACACACTGACACACACACACTGACACACCATGGATGTGATATGACAGATGGCATGCAGCATGCTTGTGATACAGAGACAGCATGCAGCTCAGACATCAATAGTGTTTGTAAGCATACCCCCTGAAATGCACACTACAGCAGGCAGGTGTCATATCATTAACCATGCAATTCACATGATCATGGTAGTATGCATGCATCCCCGTGATATACCATGTGGACCAGAACAGGATAACAGTACACATGGCTGACGTGACCTTGACATGTAATCTGCTGATGTGTGCATTAACATGCATGCATGCCTGACACAATGATGTCCTGACACATGTACAGCATCGTACTGGGTATCACATTGTGGTGCTGTCCTTATGCCCTACAGATAGAATGCATGTTGAGCAAATGTGCATGAGCATGGTAGGGGACTGTGAGCCATCTAAATTGCTGTACAGTGTGATGTACAGACACTGTGCCATTGCATGGCATCATGAGGCGTCTGTATTGCTAAACAGTGCATGTTATGTATGCATTGCATATCCAGAACTGCATGCATACCCATGACATACCTGTGGATTGTGACCTACGATGCTGAGGTGCATACACACCAAACCATGCTGTGTCATGTGACAGGTCACTGGAGGACATACAGATGACACCCCTGCACGATGACTACAAAGTGTTAGCTGCCTGGCAACCATGTCCACACATAGCGGACCTGTCACGTCAGCATTTCACACATGACATTGATGTACCATGCACACAAGGTGCACAGCTAACAGTGATGTCCTACGGCAGCAGGGGAAAAGTACAGTATCTGTGGCCTGGTGTCACTGTCAGTGGAATCTGTAAAGGTGACTACCATCATGCTATGACACAGACATCATGTTCAACATATTTTATGAGGTACACATCACTGCCACCTCCACTAGCTGTGCACAGGCATTTAGGATGTGCAGCGTACCACATCACCTGTACAATCTGTCTAGTACGGCTGTAATTGGACCATGTGTGGACAAAGTGGGACAGGGTGTATCCACATCCCATCTTCTGTGTGGCGACGTGTCTCTGGCCATCCCCCATGGCCATGTGTGCATGTGTTGGTCACGTATGTGATGGCCATCTATCACACATGTCTGTGTTGTCCCATATGACATACACCCATAGATGTTGGATATGTCATCATCCACAGGGCTATGCAGACAACAGGTGTATGTGTGGTATGTGGGGTATTGTTATGGGAAATTGTGACAATATTGCAACAAAACGCTACATGTCTCAGACATGTCGGATGGAACATCACAATGTGTGAACCCATTGCAGGGGCATATAACACAATTCTGACGCCTGTGCTCTGCCCATATTACTGCTCACTGTGAAGTACTGGTTTGTGTACCACACATTTTTTTCCACTATATAGTACATATGCCTCCATTGTAGAACACCTCCACCATTGTATGCACAGATGGACACACATGTAGCAATGACAAATACTGTAGTTTCATGTCTGTGTGTCATTTCATTTGTATATATTGCACATGGATGGCCTGTGTGGATGATGGGTGATGCGACCTGTATATCCATGTATTAACTGGCCACATGGTGAATAGATCTATGCTTTGACATGCCTGATACCGATGACAGACTCACCTGCAATGGACTCTTGTCTGTGCGGCACACCAGAGGTACCTGTATAGGGTGACACAGCAGTATGAACATTATCCATGACTGTATGACAGCCACAGGGTGCACAGTGCAAGCTAACACATTCGCCTATACAATAGCATATAGTAAGCACATGTGTTTATACCATACCTCTCAACCTCTTAGAACAATAAATGTGGACAAAGCCTACTATGATGGGGGACATATAGGGACAACTGTGACATATTGCTCTTACAAACTTAGAAATTTGCTAGACTAATAGGTTTGCATGCACATGGGTTTTACATGGAATGTGCAGTCGTAAACACAAATGTATGTTATCATTTAATTACTCCATTCCTCAGCTATTTGCCAGAAAGTGACAGATATTAAAGGGAACACACCGACAATATGAGGCAGACATCTGGACATTCTGCAAATACCTGTACAGTTCAGAGGTATGGTGCATACACAGGGTAGCATAAAGCATGTGTGTCCACATACCTTGCATATGTTGTTACATTACATGATGTACTCTGACACATGCACGTACGTGGGATATACTGGCAATATGTTCAGTACTGACTTACCAGGCAACTCCAGGCTCATTGGTTGGGAGACCCCCACCTCCATGATGGCAGCTAGTGTTTGTGGGAGCTGTTCCGAGGGTGTTCCCAGACTGGACAGTAGCTCCTCTGCATGTGTGAGTGGATGCTGGGTTGGCGGCCCACCACCTGTTCCACCTTGTTCCCTGGCGATTGCAGTGGCATGCTGTTTTGCATGACGTATCAAGTCCATGCAGTGTTGACACACCTGCTGGTAGGTGCGGTTGTGGCCTCCCACTTCGTTGACCTTCCTGCGAAGATCCTGCCACAGGTCATCCCGCTGCTGTGCGTGCAGTGGCACATGGCTAAATAACACCCCGTAGTTCTCATGGAGGTACGGGATTACGACATCATCCTCCTGTCAGCTGTATGCTGGTAGGCGTGTACGAGGCATTATCTGTAAGACATGATGAAGGTGACAGGTCACATTTACAGACATGTACAGTGATACTGCTGCACATACATTTCTAGTACATCTGCACAGTTATCTTTGCAAATCAACATGACACTAACACGACTGGCATGTATGTGTCACACACATGTAACACCCACTATGCATTGGATATCATCCCCATATATGTGTGTCACCTCATTAGTGTTCCTACTGCATGTGACGTCTGTCTTCATGTGGGCATGTCTGTTTGCCTGCACTGGTGTTCTTACCTATCTACACATGCCTGATGTATCCACGGTAATGCTGTTGACCTTGATGCTGTGTATATGTCACATATCATCACAGGCACCGCCTTACTGGACTTGGGCAGTGACAATGCACCAAGTATGCATGGAAACCTGTACATGCATCTGTTTTGCCATAGACATCTACACTGCACTGTACAGCTGTTCAACATCCTGCCATGGATCACCTGTGTTGCACATGTGATAGACATGGGACAATGGCTAGTCGGACGTCATTCGCAGGTAAGGTTATTGGCTATAGCATGTATGGGCTGGGTTTCCTAGCTGTATCCGACACCCATTACGCCACCGTGAGGGGCATCTGTGATACATTACTGATCCAGATAGTTGATACTACATCTATCATACAGCCATCACACCATGTATGACAGTGATGATATGTGCAGCTATGTGGACAGGGCTGCATGGTATGGCGGGAGTATGTCACAGGTATAGCACAGGGATCTGTCCAGCATGTGGCCATCCCAGTTGTAGCACGGTGGTTGTCCATGACGTATGTCTTTCAGATCAGGCTATGGACATGTAGCATGTCTAACAGCATAGTGTGGCATATGTCTGTATGCAAGGTGGATAGCATGCTGCATACTGGAGGTGAGTATTGTGGAGGCTGGTATTGGCCATCCATGCATGGGCCCTACCCCTGGAGGGTGATATGTGTTCCAATATTGGTCACACAGGTGCTGTGTATGCCTGTCCAATGATCTCCGTGCTGACGGATACCACCCTGCCATGTCATGGGTACCTCGGATGACTACCTAAAGGGCCAGGGAGACGTCTCTAGCTCAGGGAGGTGTACTGCACTACACCATCCATAACACAGTGTCCATAATGTTGACCACAGCCTAGGTGTTTCTTAATGGGTACAGGGGTATTCCCCTAGTGGTGTCATTGCTGATATCATCCACCAGAATGTGCACATATGTCACACACCTCACACACACAGCCCATTCTGTATGTTGTTCGCAACACTGTGAGAACTATTGCCCATAGGTCATGGCCATTCACATTCTCACATACACAGATGGCTGACATTTGTCTGTGTGGTATGGGCTACAATGCGGGTGGGGTACAACACATTAACCCTGGTTTACTGTAGCTGACACCATGTGATATGCACATGTCACTGTAGCACCTTTAGTAGTTGTGAGTCTGTCAACAAGCCACTAGTAGAACACTCCTGTGACATACAAAGGCATTTGTAGCCGAACATCCATACTGTCTTGTACATCTGTACTACTAACATCTACATTGATAATGGTTCATGGACTTGCAGACCATATCCGGCAGTGTTATGATGCGGTGCCACTAATCAAGGCTGTCGTCAACACTTGTGGGTTGATATTATCCAACACCCTATCTGTAATGTATGGGCATGCTTGGCACTTGTTCAGAGCTTCTTGGCACGTTATGAGCTACTGTTTAGTTTAGCACCCATTTCACACCAGTCCTCACAGGTACACTGTCTGTCCATACATTTCCAGCTTGCTTACAGTACAACAGCTGTCGTACACACATCACTCACATACCTTGTGAGACATGGTGGTTTATACGGCGTGTCCACCTGGCACGTACCACTTATATACAGGCATGTCCAACTGGCACGCACCAGTGCTATTGCCTGTCACTATGATGACTATGTTGTACATGTGGCAATAGAGCTATTTTCATGTACACAGTCAATGCACACCTCCCAACATACAACAGTACAGCCTGTGGGGGATGCACATATGCAGCCCTGCTGGGGGTTATACTGTCACCAACCCTGACTGCACCTGACAGTCATGTGGGGATGTGCAACATTGGCAACACACCCCACACATCACATAGTCCCACATGATCCCCACCACAGGCCACACATACGGAGACACCTTGTACAGTACCCCTCCATACTCTGTGTTAGCACCAATGGCAGCCCACATTGCCAAACACAGCCACACCAACCTATAGCCCATAGACATGTGTGCCCATCACATACAGCCAATATGGTGTCATAACATACACAACACACCTGTCATAGGTGACTGTCGGCAGTCACACTGCTGTTCCACTCAGCAGGCTACACAAGGCTATAGTCACTTACATCCTGCTGTCAAGTAACTGGTTCTGCAACATAACCTATGCACACATGCCACAACTCAGCAGGTACGATGTGACTCATCTTCCATGTTTGTGTGACTGAAGTTGTATCTCAGGGCACAGACTACATGTGCAGGGACATGCAATAGCCCACCAGTGTTGTAGCCCTGCTAGTGTGGTCCAAGCCCTGGGGAGCATTTTGCGGTCATCCAGACCTGTTACCACTGTACTACGAGTGACTGTGCCACTCCCAACAGTTGTCCATGCTTCTGCTGTCATTCCACAGGCATCTAGTATACGTCCACTTTGACAGACCTGGTCAAACAACATGATGCTGTGGCACAGTTGACCTGCACCTGTCAGCTCTGGGAGTACGGATCACATGTTGGACTTTTGCTGCTTTTATACTGCCTGTCTTGCACAGTGTCCAATCACAGTCACCACCAGAATGGGAACTGGCTAGCGAAGCATGTGGTCATGTCACACAATGCTTGACATCATCCTCTGTGACGCACGCAGGCAAGGCACACCTGATACTGCACCACTTCAATATCTCTGCAGTGACTGGGACCTGCCTCTTGGCTCTGCAGAGCACACCTGCAATGACTGGTTATAGGCAGACCGTACCTCTCAGGCATGTACCTGGACTGGCACACCCATGGCTGAGGTGTCCCCATATTCCACTATGTTGTACACACATCCCGGCTGGTTACTTAGCACAATGCATCACAGGTGCTCCACGTGCATATAACTGTGTCTGGAACTACTGCTGCTACTGATGTGAGACTGACAGTAACCCACACTTAACTGTGATAGCCACACATGTACCGACACATTAGGCATATGCTGTCCGTGAGTCATAACCTCCACTCGGCTGGTTCGACCCATAAACCACCTCCAAGACCAACAGTATCCTTGACATGGACACTACCAACATGTGACTGCTGTTCCACACCTGGGGTTATCCCCTCATTGGTGGAATCCGAACATATGCTACTCACCCTTGTTAGCCACATACTGGCACCACACACTTCACGGCATACACAGTAGATGAGTACTTCAACACCTACTACAGATGTCGTATGACAGCGGTAGTTGACGTCGTGACACACGTGCAGGTGGACAATGCACATGCAAATGCTGAGACATACCCCAGTGCACTTCATTAGCACGTACACGACAATATGGTTCATGCTATTCCACACAGAGCCATGATGGTACACACCAGGTAACAGACGACACTCTGGAGGTGCGGTTCCACGGACATACTTTACAACAACAGGTGGGGGCTGTTGCACAGTGGTGTACATTCCCATGGATGGGGTAACTCACTGGTCAGCCTCGGTAGGGCCACAGGATCCTTCATCACATACTCCATAACTAGCTACGTACACATTACTGTGACACATTCCGGGATGTACTACAAGGCATTATGGTGGTATGTCAGTAGTCGTATGCAATACCCACATCTGCTCACACATACAACTGTCACTCTGGAACATTACAGTAACAGGTGATGTTAGCAACATGCTGTCTGACGGCTTCAATGCTAACATTACACCCTCTTACTCCCTACGGGGCCACATTCCTTGCAGGAACATTGCGGTGTACCTGTGGTCACACCTACACAGTACTGACCTGCACTCTATATGTCCTAGGACACTGGCCCCTTGTCACCCTACAAAATCCCAGGCTGTGATGTCCACAGACCTCTGAATGGCATGTCTCCCCACTGGGACACCATATTCAGTAATAGCCTTATACCAGACATTGTGGCCCCTGACTGGCACACAATGACAGTTACACTCCACACAGGTGGTGCCACAATGCACGACTGGGACTATTGCCCTACACACTTTACTGGACTGTTATGCACGGCTATAGAGTACATCATCATGGACATCATTCGCTGAGTCTTTGTTGTGCTCCGGTACTTTGATGCCAGCTGGGTTGGTCTTGTTGGGGCCACAGCATGCATCCTACACCCGTTGAACACCTTTCATACAGTCGCCAGAGTAGTTGTTGATGATAACACGGGGGACCACACAGCCTACATTGTCCTCTCGCTGCCTTTCAGCACCGTTCTCCATTCTGGTATTGACAACATACTCATCCACCTGCACATCACAACATATGTCTCAGGATGTTATGCAAAGTGGCTAATAGATGGGACACACACACTGAGGGTGGCATACCATATCACATACTGCATTCCAGTTACACTTGGCATACCACAGTCCTCAGTCATGGGGCCCTCATGTTCAGTATATGCTTCCCTGAGGTACAGGCTACCACTGAGGGGACTTCCCTGCCTAGCTTTACAGACCACTGCATACCCAGTGCCATTGTTGCTCCACCAGCTGATACAGACCCCATCCATATGGATGTCACTGTGACGGATACTGATATGAACATCATGGCCTCAACCTGCATGACACTTGGTATGAACATCACCTTTGCAGTACACCATCCACCCACTGGTTATCACATAGGTGTTAGTCCCCTACATACATGTCGCATTGTACGTGTTTGTAAAACACATGTATGTTTCACACACTCCTGTGATTACCACATTGCCACTGTGGCATGGATATCCTTCTACGTGTCCACACATGTCCGTACTGGGTGTGTAGCTGGTACATAGGCACCCATTGTACCTCTGAACACCGGACTTATACACACATCCATGGGTACAACACCTCGCTTAGGGTGCACCTTACACAACAGCTTTATATAACTCAACATTAAAACGCCATGACGTTTATTGAGCTACGATAGTAAAAGTTTGCGGCTTATGTACAGACACTACGTCTGTACACATTTGCAGACTACATACTCAGGGGTGACCTCTGCTGCAAAGACAGGGCCCATGTCTGCAAATATGTTAATGGATATACTCCGCATACACAACATAAACAATAGCCACTATGAGCATGATGCTCATGGATATGTCCACACACATGACAGTGTGTGGCATGTGCTTGGGGGTTGCATTCCCAGACTGGACACTCACCATGCTTTGGGACAAGATTCCTATGTACATCACGCATGGACAGTCAGTAGCAGTGTTCATGTGATACTTCGCTTGGTGGATGGTGGACACATGTACGCCAGCGATCACTGCAGTGGCTGTACTGTGCAGAGATGCAGGTTACACATGGCTCTTCTGTTCACAGGACACTACCCTAGAGAGGTGCCACTGGTGTACACACTGTAGTTGTTGATACACATAGACTTGCCAGACTGCATGGTACCCCACTATGAACCTGTGGAGCTATTACATGTCCTTTGTGCATGGTTACTGGAATAGCCCTTCCAGTTAGATAAGCTGTCATGCTATTACAATGTTCCATGACTACAGGCCATATGTATCCTGTTATTGTACACACCAATCATGTTCATGTTTGTCTGTCACATCTCTTCTGCTATTGTAGTATGGGAGTAATGTTTGCGTCCTTTGCAAATGCACAGAGTGGATTACATTATTTATGTCATCATAACTGTTTATACATAAATTAATTACATACTACTCAAATCACTATACGATACCTTTGTTATGCATCATATGCCTGTTCTCCTGTGTAGCATATCTGACATATCAATCTACTGTACTATACATTACACATGTTTTACATGGTATCCCATAATTCAAAGCATACTTGCACAGAGGGACCACCTTAGACATGTCATTGACGTTATATGCCCATACACATGCGTACTGTTACAGTATATCCACATATACTATCCCCCCTGCTATGGCACATACTTATTGGACATACCCTGCCACTGATGGTGGGTCGTATGACATTGTTCTGTTTAAAGCCGTCATGTTGCATCCCTTATGGTGTCTGTGCTGTTTAGCTTGTGGCCCACTGCTGGACGCACAACTTCTACAAGCATTAGTATGATCAGCAAGACATCACTACATAAATACCATTCCCCATGGCGGACACTTTTAATTACTTGAAACCAGGCTATGCATACACTGACATAACTTAATACAGAACATACTATACATACAGTTAGTGCTCTACATACCTTGATTTCGTCCCGGTATTTTGTCTCTATCTCGCTCTTCTGTATCACTCTTTAAACTGTTTTACATTATGAGCATACAGTTTGCATATCTGGCAAGTCATCCTTATATACGTCTATACCTGCAACATGTGGTTTACTGCCGCCAATTGGTGGTCCAGTGTGACTAATTATGTGCACTTCAGCTGTGCAGCTACTCCATTCGCCATTTACATGGCAACAGTGGGGTATAATTGAATTCTCCACTTGGGCGTTGGCCATTTGCCCTGCCTTTGGGGAGACGGCCTGTATTGTGTTTTGTTGTGTGTAATTGCAACTGCTATGTGTAGAGCCAAGTCTATTTTGGAGTCATGTCCCCCGTGGATTGTGTGTGACGGCTTGAGTATGCGGTTCTACCTGTGACTGTACCTGTCATCCCACCCGTCTGATAACGGACTATTGCAAACACCTGTAACATCGCCGTTTGTTCTGTTATACGATGGATACAATTTTGCATGGCGCCTTTAAATGTGTCTCACACAAGGTATGTTAACAGTTCAGCAGATGCAATTGACTAACTAGATGTTTGGGCTGTGGTTACGGTCTGTATTGCTATTGTTTCCAGTGTGGGGGATGTAGGCGGGTGTACTTAACATACATGGTTTTGTGGGGCTTGTATTTCTACGTAGTCCATATATATATATATGTGTGTGGGCCCCTTCCCTAATTACAGTGCTATCACTTAATAGACTTCTGTTACGGGAATTTACTTTGGGCTGTTGTTAATTGGTTTCTATATGGTATGCAGGTGAGGTTGATACTTCCATACCTCCGGATGTACGGCGATATGTGCATGGATATTTGTAAATGACCGCTATCCTGTGTATGTCTGTCCCAGATATTTGCAGTCATTGCAGTGGTGTTGGTGTCAGACCCTCTGTGACATGGCTTGCCACCTTTTCATATGGCCATAGTTGGACACTTACGGGTCACACAGTGGTGTTTACAGGCTGACATATGGCCACGGTCAGTACACAGGATAGCAAATACTTTTATCCTCATTACATACCAATTGTTCTTGGACCTTAACTACTTATCAGTTTGCATGTAACATTTCCGTTTCTTACATACAGGCATGAGTATTTCCTGCAACTATTGCATAATATTTGGGACACACTAATGTCCTAAACTCTCGGACAGTTGCCCTTTGTAATGTTTCACTTCAGGACACACCTGCCCAGGGGGGGGTGTACCTCCCAATATGGGACAGGTGTTTACCGCATGCCTACGGCTAGCTATACACTCACCTACCGTAATCATCTACCTCCGAGTTGCCACCTACAGACATATGATGCAGATGCAGACACACACACACACACACACACACACACACACACACACACACACACACACACTTTACAGTCACATGGGAACACACATGGCACCCACAACACACACATACACAGGCTACATCACTCACAACCACAGTTGTACACGGTACCTACATGGACTGCACCACCGGCAGCAGTGACTACATGTCCTTATTATCATCATATTGCTCGCGGTTCTACTGTGTTTCCTGGACTCCGCACGTTTGTGTCTGTACCTGTCACATTACACACCTGCCATAGGTTAAGATTACCTCCCATCCCACTTTGCGAGGGACAGTCCCTCTTTGTGCAGTTGTGTCTTGCAAAATATTTGTGAACATAGCAAATGTCCTGTGACTTTGGGACAAACATATTCCCTATAGTTTATGTCATAGTTGCATAAATCACTTATTCTGTATTTGACCCACCTACATGTTACAGGACACGGAACACGTACCTGCAGCCATTACTAAAATAAGCTTTTTATCTATGCAAAACACTGATGTTCTGGTTTTCGTACTGGCCGGGTGTATGTGTCGTACTGCAGACATCTGGCGTATGTCCCACATTGGTCATTTGAACTGTGGCAACCCTACCATACGTACATCTTGCCTAGCAATAGTGTTGGGTGATTGTATACATGAATGCCTGTTCCACTCCTGGCAGTGGTCGTTTTACCCTTCAGAGCAGGTGCTATTTGTTCAGGGGTGACTAATGCTGGTTTCACCTGTTCTGTACATCATTGACCGTGATCTGTGCAGCGGTCGGTGACGCTTAGCCCTGTTTTGCACATATCCGTATAGTCATATTTAAACATCGCTTATCAGCTGTGGGCAATGCTTATTCCTGCTAATGTGTGCTACACATATTCTGATGACCTGCATCCGGAATGCATTACCCATGCCGTTGGGATTACGTTACATCCCTTGCGGGACGTGGGACCGGGAACATGCACAACAGTCACTGCATGTACCACTTGGACATCTGGGGGTTGTACACATATTATGTCATTTTGTATGTGCAGTACACTACAGCAGTTACTCCACACTACACTCACATGGATAACTCCATTAGTTTACAAATTGATGAGTCCAGTTAATGGTATGTCCATGTAATGTTTACTGGCTGTACTCCAGAATTGGGTATGTATATCACAATTAGTTACACCCGATAATGTGCTACACCTTCATACGACCGTGGATGCAGCATGCTGGGGTGACAAATGCCTGTCATGGGTACATCCCCTGCCTTGACACAACATCCATGATTACATTTTGTGGAGCCCCTCAGTAACGCAGCGGGGAATCCGTGATGAGTGTGTGTAGGACAGTACTTACACACATGTGCTCCCACGATTGCCTCTGCTCCAGTAAGCGACAGTTGCTTACTCAATGTTGTTGCGATGGGAGTCACTGTTTGCCCCGTTTGGTGTTTTGCCTCTGACAATCGAGCATGTACCTACCGATGTACCTGAGAATCTATACACACAGCACCAACAGATGCTGATAGGCACATCTACTGTTCAGGTGTTGACATTTCCGTGTTCCAATGGCTGTTGTGTGTACAATGTTTGAGGGCTGCCTATGTAAAATTCCACAGTGGGCCACCTGTACATCACAATTTACAGGTAGTCGTGTTTGTGTGCCATCCATGTTACTGTGTGTGCAGGTGGGAAGAGGTGTCAGTCCGTGGGAGCCTACACTGTCAAGGTATGTGCTATACATTCCCTCTTTGCCAAGGCGTAGGCATATTGGGCACACCTCCGTCTGCCTACTGGGGCTGGCACAGTGTGTCCATGGTCTGGATCCCTCTGTGCCTGTGTTGGCCTTGGCAATTGCAGTGGGCTGTGAGGCCCTCCCCCATTTTGACCCTGCTGCAGCTGTTTTCGCAGGATCATGTTATGTAGCATGGCACATACTATGAAGATGTGGGCACATGTGACTGGAGAGTACTGCAAGGCTCCACCAGATGTGTCCAAGCACCGGAACCGTGATTTCAGCATCCCGAACACATGCTCTATGATGATTCTGGTTTGTGCATGTGCCTCATTATGGCGTTCTTGCATTGGTGTGTGTGCATTTCTGATGGGGGTCATCATCCATGGCTCCAGTGCATAGCCAGCATCCCCCATAAGGTGGCCTTGTGGGATGTCTCCCCTGACAAATACCTGATACAGCTGTGAGGCATGCCAGATATGGGAGTCGTGGTAGCTTCCAGGGCTGCCAGCACACACATCCATGATAATGCCCTGGGCATTGCACACGACCTGGCAGTTGATAGAGTCGAATCCCTTGTGGTTTATGTAGCGCCTACCTTACTCACCAGGTGGTGACTTGATTTGTATGTGCGTGCAGTCTATCGCACCCAGTGCCTCCGGGTAGTTTGCCACATGGTGGAAGTGACGCATATTGCTGGCCAACTCCTCCTGAGTTCGGGGGAAGTATATCTGCTCATTGGCATGTGGTAACATGGCACCCAGGAACTGGTGTAGTACCCTGGATGCCAATGCCTGTGAGATCCCCATTATATCTCCAGTTGGCCTTTGAAAGGTACCTGTGGCTAGTATTCGCAAGCTTACACATACCTTTGTGTCCACTGGGATGGGTTCCCCTCTGTTGTTTCTGGTTCTCAGGCATGGCTAGCACAGCTCTACTCTTTGCTGTAAGATATCCCTGTCCACTCTGTAATGCTCTACTATCTCCAGATCATGTAGCCCCTGGTAGGTTACCCTTGGTCTGAACACTCTTCTCCTCCTCCGAGTCCTACAGTGGTTGTTGGCATCATCCTCCACAACACCGTCAGTCTGTAACACATGCTGATGAATCACAGCTATGGCAGCTCCCAACATATACATTTTAAAAGTTCCCCGTCTGTTTACACCTATGGTGCAGTGTTTGGGAATACACAGGTGTGTGTTGGGTGCTTTCACACTTTATACTGTTTTGCTGTGAACACTGATGATGTCATAGGGTGTGTATGTACGATCGTGGCTACAGGGTATCTTCTGCGTTTTATTAATGGAACCTCTATTGCGCTGCCTTTGGTGTTGCATTACATTTGGATGCCGTGAATTACCTCCTGCCCTTCCGTTTACATTTGTGCACGTTACACCTACCATTTGCTGGCATGCATCCAGCTGCCTGCTTTCATTTGTACTTTCCTAGACCTGGCTTATGTTGCGTAATGTGTGCTATTGCCGGTTTACTGTGGGTTTGCTTTGCTCTGCTATGACAGTTCTCCTATCTTTGCATTCCAAGTCCTCCCCTCCTTTCTTTGCAATCCTATGCCTCCCCTATCCTGTTTTGCAGGTTTCTGCATGCAGGCTTCTCTACTGCCGTCGATTGGCCGCTGTGAGTTGATTGGTGTTAATTGCTCATTAGTACACCAATTACCCTGCTTCAGCATTTCCTTCTTTTCTTTCCCTGACCTTCCTGTTTGTGCTATTGTTCGCGGCGCATGCATCCGCTTACCGGGTTTCGGGCACGATTTCATCCCTGTACACATGCGCTTTCGGGCACCATGTGTGCTCTCAGCTAAATGGTTCTATACCTTCCTCCCCACCCCTGTCCTGCAGCTTTGCTTAGCAACAGCCAGGCCAGATTTGCATTGCTCCAATGTGCTTACTGATACGGTGGTACACCCCTCTGCTGATGTCATGTATAACCTCTGATACACTCCTCGGTGTTATAGCGCTGTGCCGTCAGGTACATCCTTAATCCGGTGGGACGTTTGTAATTCAGTATTACCTGCCTCATTTGCATGGCATTGACTACTAATTCATAGTTACAGTGCCAAACACTGTTGCAGGCCCTTGGTAACCCTTGCGCCTTGCTTGTGGTGTGCCATACCTACCATTGCGTATTATGGTGCAATCTTGATTTGACTTACATTGCGATTTTATGACATTTGTATATATTTCCTTTGTATTCCTGTTTGCACACACATGCTCTGTGGTTGTACTGTGCGTTACTGTGGACATCTTTTCTTGTGCCATTGGCTGTGTATTTCGCCATTGGCATATGTTAACTTTGTAAAACATGAGTCTGGTCCGCTTCCATAACTCTGATGTTCTGTTTGGGAAAATGTAAACCATCCCCCAGATTCATGAAGCTCGGCGCAAGGCCGGTGTAAGGCTTGCGCCAGCCGTGCAGCGTATATATGGAGTAGTAGCGCCATATGCATATTAATGAAGGCATGCAGCCGCCACAGCCACGTGCATAGGAAATGTGCGCGAGTGCATGGGGTGTACCGAAGTTGCGGAGGGAGGCATGTCAATGTCATCTGTCGATGAGTAACCTAAACTGCTGAATAGTATAGTCCACCTGCAGTAATACTCGCACCTATCAATGTCCGTGGAGACTGAAACGTATACAAAGCATGCACGATAGTCCCTGCGAACAGAAAATGAAAAAGCAAACACAAATGCATGATAGGGAATAACAGGTCCCTACCCTTGAACAAATGACAGAAAAACCGCGTGCCCATGGTCCAATGTATTGTTTATAACTATACCATGTGGAAGTGAAACATATCAAATGCTAGGGCGCCACCAGGAGGTACGTCCAGCCCAATGGAGAGGGTCACCAGCTGACCCATAATGTGAGAGAGGGTACATAGCTGTACAGATGTGTCCATAACAAAATACACAAGGAGAAATGTAGATATATGTAGTGACTGTATGTCCGAATCATATCCCACAAGGCATGTAATAGTCACATACAAAAGGTATGTCTGTATCCCACATAACAAATGTGATAGGGAATAGAATACACATGTAAATGAATCAGGAGCATAGAAACAGCTACAACAATAAGGACACATGTAGGCCGAAAGGAACAGCATGACCTGTACCATCGACTAAGAATACCACCTGTCCCACTTTGCGAGCGACAGTACCGCTGCGGACAGATGTGTCCTGACACAAGCATGTAAACATGGCAAATTTACAGAGATTATAGGACATAATTATCCCTCAGACATCATGTAATAGTGGCATTAAACAGTTGTTCTCCACACGTATATTACATAAATGTCATAAGAAAAAGAATAAGCCACTGAAATGCTACAAGACTAAAGCTTAGATATAGAAAAGAGTTGTAAGTTCTATCTGCCGAACTGACCGTGGGTATGTGTCGGTGTGGAAAATGTGTTGTGTCCACCGCAAATGTTACATTGTGGCCAATTGAAAAGGTGAAAACAGTACCGTAGACTGTGGGGAGGCATTGTCCACAACAGTCAAATATGTGGAAGGAATAGCATGGACATCGGAAAAGGTGCCATCCCCCCAATGAGTACAACAGGTCTGCAAATCCCGGGAGTCATCGGTAGAAGCCAGATTAGTATGTGACACAGCCGAACGGGTAGTACCCGGGTATACCAACTAAGTAACGAAAGTGAAGTATGGGCGTGTACCTATGTTTGTGAGGTATAGCACGTGGGAAGCAAACATGGCAGGGTAGTCCACACAACCATAAAGGTACCCGACACCTGTAGCGCAGTCAATGTGCTACTCTGGCCATGTCATGGCCCAACAACAAAAGTAGTGAGCTATCGGATGTGAGTAATTTGCATGTGAGGGGTGGATGGGTAATGGTAAAACCCGCAAAGGCGATACTGTGTCATATGCAGAAAAGGTGAACCAGAAGTATAGGAGGGGGCAGTGGGTGAAGTGGACATAAACACAAACACATGGAGAAACAGCTGCAAGACAAGCAGACAGGCCATAAAGTAGAACACAATCCTACAAACATATGTATCATGTAAATGTGCGATCAAAATGTATAGATATGTCACCGTCACATACCCACAGGTTGGTGCTGATGGAACTGGCCATAACAAATGCAACACACCTGGCTGCATAATGGGCTACCCAGCATATCCTCCACATCACACAACCCAGCCCCGTAACAGAACGTCCACCAAATCCACCCGTATGTGGCCCACTGGTCCGTTGCAGAAACAGCTACACATACCGACCCCTACGCATATGTAATAGGTATTGTCACACTAGGCAGTGTCAGGATAGCAAACCATGTATTCCCTGCATGTTAAACCCCCTGCACATTTTCATAAAGCCAAAATACATTTCGATATCGTTTCTGTGTGGAATGGTCCAATTTCTGGAATATCCCTTACGGGATAAGTAACCTGTGTAAATAGTAGAATGGGTATGATGACAAGATGTCCAATCCTGTACATATCTGGACACAAGTCTGAACGTGAAGTACAGGTCCAAGACACTGTCCAGACCTGAGTGGTCATGCATAACCCAGTACCCAGGATAAAACACCTTCCCGTGATGCACGTGTCCCCACACAAATATGCGGGCGAATTTATCGCACACTCGCATAGTGGAAAACAGCAGAAGGGTGAGGAAGACACCCGACATTTCAGGAGAACCCTGATGAAGTGTGAGGGATACCTAGTGTGTGCCGGCGTGACCGACCATACCTGACAACCTGTGTGAGCTAGATATCTGGACAGAGCCGTGACTACAAGTGAGACAAAGGTACAACAGCAGGTACAATATGCAAAGATAGCTGTTAGAAGTTATTCATGTATGTGCAGTCTGAGTACCCGGGAAGTCCACTGGGTGAAGAAGTGCCCAGTAACAGCAGAGGCCCGGGTAGAAAAGCTCCACAAGCAATACAAGGAAATAAAGGCTACATAATGTTAAAGATAAAATACAAGAGTAAAAGGCATACAGTCAGGAAATACACATGCATAACATGTGCATAATAAGACAGTGCAAATCCAGAGTTTGTAGTGGTAATACAGAAATGTACAACAATGACATACTGGGAGTCAAGTGAGTGTCAGCTAAGTCTGGTTAAGCTGGAGGGTAGAGAGGAGCAGGAGTATGGAGAGCTCAGAAGAGTGAGATCCGTAGAATGTATAACAGGTGCAAGCAGGAATATATCCATGTGGATGGATAAACATAGATATATCATAGAATGACAGTTTGCACAATGGCATTAATGTCTGGAGTATGAAGTCTGAAACTCAACTGTCTGCCAGCACGTCCCGACATCTGTCCCTAATGCCGAGCTACTGCTGTGCCAGAACACAACAGTGTATTACAGAGGTTCATACCATATCACTCAACTGTCCAGATATTCGCAGAATGACCAGAGTGTTGGCTCATAGTGTTGAGTGCCTCCGACAACCTGCGTCTGTCCGGTAAATAGGTGTGGATTGACGTCACAAAATAATGAGCATTAAGTATAGCACTCCACATCCCGCAGAAGAGTCATGACAATGCAAAACCTAGTATTCTATCAACATTATAAGCTTGTAAGGAAACTAGTTAAAATGTGTCCCTCTTACTCTCCCCATCATGTAGGGTTTGCGCAGATTTGTTGCTCAAAGAGGTTGAAAGGTATGGTCCGTACATATGCACAGTAACAAGCCATGACATTTGTGTAATGTACAACTGCATACCTGTAGTCACAACATGTCCAAGAAAATAATCCCCGTATGAATGAATACAGGTAATAGTCAAATGGGAATGGGAATGGGAACCCTCCCCCCCTCACCGTGGAGTATGGACCATAACAACCCCACTCATAATATGTACAGCCAACAGAATAAGCTCCTGATAGGTGCCCAAACACATGTGTCTATAAATACAGGTAAAATGTTCATAATAGGGAGATGCTCCCTGTCCACATGCTTCATCTGACATTTGAACTTGGCCAGGGAAGTTCCGTTCACCAGGTGGACAAGCCCATACACAGATCACTACATGAACACCCTGACAATCAGAAATGTGTATGTGATACGACTATATGCCCTGGTGTTCTGCATATCCTGGGAGTGATTAACAATGCAGCTGGGGTCCACAGCAGTAGGCAATACGGAATGTGTAATATGTAGTACCGCATTTTCCACAGCAGGGGAATGGATGCCTGTGTTGTAAGTGAAGCGGTGAGGCATATGTGGATGTAGCTAAGTACTATGGGTATGCATATCAATGAGGCAGAACAGCAACAGAATACTGTTTCCGACATCCGTCCAACGTGAATGCAGTCCCAGTTGACCTACGACTACTGCAGATATCCCTGTAAAGTGTAATGAATGCATTTGTGCTGTACACACAGTTAAATACGTAAAGGTGAACTGTGTGTTTCACATCAGTCTGTAAACCAGACTACAGATAAGTAAGTGTTACGGTCAGAAGTATGAAAGGCCGCGCAAGCACACATTTATTAAACAGATGTAACCCACAGCATGTAAATGCAAGTGTGCCTGTGCGTGTGTGACCCGCTCACAGCATAGTAAATGAATGCTGTTTCCCCCACATTAGATATACATGGCTTAAACCTGTTAACCCCATAAAGTATGAAACCGGACAAAGGCATGCAAACTACCGGTACAAATAGGGATAAACCCCAGATTTGTGCCAGAACAAACATAGAAAGTGGATAGAATAATGGGTGTGTCAGTAGCATGGATTCTCTGAAGGGTATGCAGTCATAACATGAACTGCTTGCCAGTATTTCCCAATGTAAGTCTTTAATGAAATGCCACTACATTGCCAGATAGACACAAGGTTATGAAAAACACACCGAAGATAAAGAGGCAACCAGCTGTACATTCTGTGACAATCTGTACAGTGGAAAGGTATGGTATGGATATAGATATATGTGTATACACATAATCCACAGACGTAAACCAAAGCAAATTATGATATGAGGACTGTACATGTATATATGTATACACAACAAACATATGTCCTGTAGATATGACATATGTACATAAATAGGCCATGGCATAGCTAATATGGGTAGACAAACAGACATGCACGAAAGGTGAATAAACTGCTGCTTTCCAAATCATTGGCCAGAAAGTGACAGTCCAGCAAGTTCTACACTTTAAGCATGAATATAGGTGTCCATTGCAGGACCCCAAAAATTGATCCATACATAGTGTCGTCATTGACGCAAAATAAGTGACCTCAGCAAATACGATATAGCTGTACATGCAACAGTAGCAGGTGCAAGGGTAATGACACAAGTGTCGATAGAATGTATGATGTACGAACTGATATCCGGAGAGTGGGGAGTGCATATAAGTGTCTCCACACTTTAGTACCGCTCACATTAAACATGTGTAATGGGTACTGTGGAGGGGTGTCAGGTATGGGAATCATGGGTATGCAGAAATGGGCCTAGGTGTTGTTTGGCAGAGATTTATTAGGTCCGCCCCGTGGGAGTGATGTGGGTATAGCACACGCCTATATTCTCAATAATGGGGCAAACCATCCACTGGATATTGCGTAAACCATTGTGGGAATATGTAGGGCCCTATATCAGTGTCATGTAGGCGATTATCATGGATGGACATGCGTACGACCAAGATGGTAACCATACCTGGCAAACTGTCAGAATAAGACAGCTGCACTAAGGCATAGTACATGAAATACAAATAGGGACTATATTAGATATACCCCAGACAAAGTCAGAACGTTGATAGAATACTGGCGTAGCCAGGAATATGAATGTTATGAGTGTTACTAATCATGACAGAAATGTCAGTCACTATTATCTAACCGCACAGTTCGTAATGCCTTGCCAGCAATTTACCAGAAAGGCACATTACTATGACAAATGTAACAAGAGCAAAGGTCAAACATCAGGGCATTTACCCATAATGTGTACAGGTTAGGGGTATGAAGGTAACCTATCCAAAATACATGTACAGAACTAGTGATACTAGGTGGACAGGTGAGAAGAAAGACGTCAGGACAAATGACAAAACATGTACAAGTCATACGCATGTACTCCGACAAATGTGAATGACAACGTATGCCCTGTGAAAGTCAATGTGGAAGGTTAATAGACTCAAAAGAAATGTGTCCCTCAGGGTGTCATGCAGTGTCACCGTCACAATGTCCAGTCCCCCATACTTGTACGTGAGCTCTGCCACTGACGGAAAGCGCAAATACCGGCGTACACATACGGTAAATGATAGACTAATTAGTGTGGATAAGCAGCTGTTGGCCTATGTGAGGAATACAACCCTCTGGGTGCGTGTGTCCTGCAATATAAATGTAATGGCATGTGGCCTGTGATGCTGCCATACAGTGTATGTATTGGTGTCAGAAAGTTGATATCTTGTATCAGACACATACTCCGCAACTGTACAGATTTACGCAGAATGTGCAGAGTTCTGCCTCATATGTTTGGTGTGTTCCACGTAAAATCAGTACCATTCTGGCAAATTCCTGAGAACTGAAGTCATGAAATAATGACAAACATGTGAGTTTAAGACACCAAATCTGTCAGAAAAGTCATACTAATGCAAAACCTATTATTGTGTCAACTATCTACGTTTGTAAGAGCAATATGTAAATACTGCCCCTATGTGTCCCACTATCAGTTAAGGCTTTGTCCAGATGTTTGCTCTAGGAGGTGGAGTGGTATGATCAGAAACAGATACATGTGTGAGGAAACAGCATTATCGACTGCAAGCTAACGCAGAAGGTATGAAAAGCACTGCAGTAGGACATTCAGTACTGTCTGCAGGTATGTGCTGACATGTCAAATGACACAGCAGTCTACATGAAGTACCTATAGGGCTGTCACCTTTACAAATGATGATAGTGGGACATACCCACAGCCATGCACACAGCACAAATAGACATAAACACAGCAAAACTAGGCCATGATACATGAAGCCTCCGGCGTGTACAAGTAGAGTGAGAGTACAGCAAGGATAGATGTCTGCCAAGCTATACAGCAAACGCCTGTAAGGGCGTGTAACACCGCTCGTAACATGAACGTTGCACGGACAATGTTGGGATTTGCAACATACCCCTCTGGTATGTGAAAGCTATGCAAATATGCGATACATGAAACAGTCAGCTGTCCATGCAAAAGCAGAGTTATGGGCAGAAAATATACATATATATATATATATATATATATATATATATATATATATATATATATATATATATATATATATATATATATATATATATATATATATATATATATATATATATATATAGAGAGAGAGAGAGAGATACAGACATACACACACAGACACACACACACATGCGTGGCAGGGTTGTGAGCAGAACACAAACGTAACCACTGTACCACACAACAGCATTACGCAGTGACAGAATGTGCAACCGTGAGTAGCAGATCACGGAAATCACACAGGCATATGTCTAGCCTGTAGACAGCGGCATCAAAGGCAAAGACGCCGCACAGATGTTATGGTGAGTGAATACTGTAAAAGCAATGTACTGTGTTCATGCAGCTGGAAACACACACACACACTTGGCAGAGCATCGAACTTACACCTAACTACCCTATCACACTACAGCATGACGCATTTACAGAACGCGCTACCGAGATTACTAAACACAGCAGTCCCACAGGCATCCTTCTAGGTGCGTGTCGACATCCGCAAAGGCAAAGACGTCAGCAGGATATATCTGTGGTGTGAAGCGTCTAAAAGCATAACCTGAGTCCCCAGGTGGACGGGAGCATGCACACACATGCACACACACACACTTTGCAGGCCTGGGAATCGAACTTACACCTAACTACCCTATCACACTACAGCATGACGCATTTACAGAATGCGCTACCGAGATTACTAAACACAGCAGACCCACAGGCATTCTTCTAGGTGCGTGTTAAAATCCGCAAAGGCAAAGACATCAGCAGGATATATCTGTGGTGTGAAGTGTCTAAAAGCATAACCTGAGTCCCTAGGCAGACAGGAGCATGCGCACACACACACACACACACACACACACTTGGCAGGGCTGGGAATTGAACTTAAACCTAACTACCCTATCACACTACAGCATGACGCATTTACAGAATGCGCTACCGAGATTACTAAACACAGCAGACCCACAGGCATTTTTCTAGGTGCGTGTCAACATCCGCAAAGGCAAAGACGTCAGCAGGATATATTTGCGGTGCGAAGCATCTAAAAGCATAACCTGAGTCCCCAGGCAGACGGGAGCATGCGCACACACACACACACACACAAACACAGACACACACACATACACACACACACACTTAGCAGGGCTGGGAATCAAGCTTACACCTAACTACCCTATCACACTACAGCATGACGCATTTACAGAATGCGCTACTAAGATTACTAAACACAGCAGTCCCACAGGCATCCTTCTAGGTGCGTGTCGACATCCGCAAAGGCAAAGACGTCAGCAGGACATAACTGTGGTGAGAAGCATCTAAAAGCATAACCTGAGTCCTCAGGCGGACGGGAGCATGCGCGCGCACACACACACACTTGGCAGGGCATCGAACTTACACCTAACTACCCTGTCACACTACAGCATGACGCATTTACAGAACGCGCTACCGAGATTACTAAACACAGCAGTCCCACAGGCATTCTTCTAGGCACGTGTCAACATATGCAAATGCCAGTACGCCGGCAGGGATTGTATAGAGAGTGTACGATCAGACATATTACTGTCCCACGGTAGACGTATACAACCACACGGCAGTGGTGTACTCGGGGCAACTATACATGTATGGAGCACTACAACAACAATACATAGACACAGTATGCACCACAGACAATACACCCTTCCAGTGTGTACTCGGTAGATATCCATCCTGATGTTGAAGACAGCAATCCATTGCCTGGATGACCACCATGGCAATACAGGATGTCAACGGCCATGCCCATGCACAGAGGGACATCACCGACACAAGGTGTCACTGGCCATGGCCGCACACCTGGTAATATACGTCAGTTCAGACTGTACTGTGTGTCGATCTACACAACGGTGTACTGGGCATGCTCACACACTTAGCTGTTGCAAAGGGCCATCTTGCATGCAGATGGAGTGTAAACACGGAAGGTCTCAGATTGGACTGTACCGTGTGTCCATCTACACAACTGCGTACATGGACTGTACTGTGTGTCCATCTACACAACAGCATACTGGGCATGCTCACACACTTAGCTGTTGCAAAGGCCTGTCGTGCATGCAGATGGAGTGCACACACAGAAGGGCACAGTACAGAAGGGCACAGTAAGGTATAACTGTCCTCACGCACAGGGCGGTCACACATGCAGTGACCTGTACACATACAGCTGCCATCACAGCTGTCACAGGTGCAGGTCACACACATACACACTGCAGTGTACACTGTAGCTGCCAAGTCATCACCATGTCATCGGTGCAGCACTACACAGCCTTACAGTACCAGAACACCATGTGACACATGACCACTGGGCTGTACAGAGGTGTACACCAGCTGTGCAGAGTACACATGTACCAACAGGGATCCAACAGGTGTTATGCATTGCAATGATACCAGTATACATGAACAGGTCAGCTCAAGACATACCACGGCCCTTACACAGCTGTGACACATGACTGTCGCTGTACACCAATGAACACACATCTGGATATGTCATACATGTAATTGTGTGGATGTGTGCATGGACTGCACACACAACACATACATACATAGCCTTTGATGTACCTTTTGCATAACAGTGGCCTAATCAATGCTACACATGCAAATGGAAGGTGGGTCCATGTCTGTTGAATGCTCACACTACAGGGGGTAGCAATGTTGACCGGGACACATACCCTTGTACTGGTTGCTTGTGACACCCGTGATATCATACCACAGTCCATGTGTTATGTATGTCAACACACATGTCCAACAATAGCAATGAATACAAACATGGCAACAGGAGACACATGTGACATCTGTACTGTGCATGCAGCAACCATGTATGTGCAGTGGCCAATGTCCGTAACATAGTTGCACCTAACTACGACATGCAGACGCAATGCAGACCCATCACTGACACCTGTATATGGTGACATACAAACAGCATGTATGGAAGGATGTGTGTACATAAAGTGGTGAACCACCTGTGTAGGTGTATGTGTGCAGGGGGTGGCTCACAGTTGTGTCACACACCATCCTATCATGCCGTGTGCAAACAGAACGCTATGTCGCTGTTACGTGATGGTGCTGACATAATGCATACACAGCGGTCAGGTGTTACCAACTATATGTCACATGGCACCTGTAACACCTACAACCTCCCATGGGCATATAGCAGCACAATTGCCAGATATAGCATTGGTACACATAATGCAATCAATACCGCTGCATGTCTATCAAATGTGTCATCATATGGCAGGTGTATCATTCCCAGCACTGCTCTGCATGTCCGAATGTCTGACCAGAGATGCCACATATCGCGGGGAATATGTCCCAGTTGTTACACATCCCTGTACACCGTTGTAGAGATCTGTACATACATCAGTGTGGGAAGCATGACGTCGGCCGGTGTGGTGCATCACACATGTCGGCTGTCCGTATACACATGTGTGGTCACCACAGTGTGTGTGTGTCTGTATGTATGTCTGGTGCTTGGTGTGAGGGTGTATGCTAATATACAGTGAGAAATGATCACTAACCCCACGTGGTGACTAACCCGTAATGGTGATGCAGTGCACTACCCTGTTGATGCCATAGGTCCCAGCCATACTGGCTACCTGTGCATGTTCCATCTCTGTGACACGTCGTGTTGGTGCATAGTACTGTGAGGGTGATGACCACATAGGCAAGGATCCCCACCTGAACACTATGGGGTGTGCATTATAGTGGTGTACACCCCGTGAATGTGGCCATGTTCCCGTACTGTTACAGGGTCCTACTGCTGCACAGTGTGGCCTCCAGCTACCAAGTGACACCTCACATCATCATTGGCCAGACCGCTGTGTACAACCCCTGCACCATGTCACCATACCTGTAATGTGTCCTGCTATGTATGTCACATCTCTGTCCAGTGTAGCCTGTGGCACTGACCACATGCGTCAGGTGCAGTATATGTACGGACATATGTGTCATGTTGGTGTTTCCAACAGTCAGGTTGAGGGTACATGTAACATGCTGATATTGCCAGACGTGCCTGTGAGTAATCCACAGTTACACATGGGGGACTGCAAACACTGCTACCTGTAGGCACATGCAAGTACACCATAGGAGGGAACCAGGGTATCACAACCAACATGGTGCTACAGATGTAACCAAGACACATACCGTGAACACATCACAATGCATGCTGCACCTGCACTACATGGTATAACCGGTGCATGTCGACAGTACACAACCTATGTCACATACACATCTCTCAGTATTCACACACAACCACTGCAACATACACATCCCTCACTATGCATACACAGGTAATATTACATACACCTCTCACTATTCTGTTCACCCTGTGCATCAGAATATTTGTGCATAACCCTGCACCGATGGTGTGGATGACAGGGATGTGACACAGGCTTCATCATATGCACAGGGTGATATGTTTGCCAGGGGCATAGGCTGCACCAATGGATAACATCATGTGTGTGTGTAGGGGCCGGTGAGTTGATTGGATGTGTCTGTTCAGAATGCATGTGGATGTTGTGGAGCCCTACAGTTGTTTTTGCTGTGTGCGTGTATGTGTGTACACAGTTCTGCCATTTGTGAGGCCTACATGTGGTATAATTGACAGCCCCAGATTGTACAGACCAGGTTGTACAGCTCACTGTGTCCGTCCACGGCCACGTGACCTGTGCCTGCCTGGGGTTGCACGGGCACTACGAGGTGGAGGTACAGAGTGGCTACTGTCCGATGACACATGTCCGCTGGAACCGTGTCCCCACTGAGAATGCCCAGGGCCACGTTCACGTGGCCTGCTGTGTTCTGGTGTTGACAGCACAGCACCAGCTGCACTGCTACTGCTACTGGCACTATGGGAGTGGGCATGTGAGGTGGCACACTCACGTCGACCTACACTAGGTGGTGTTGCTGGCCTACGTCCACGTGGCCTACGCCTCACTCCTACCAGATGTTCCAGCACAGACAGCTCCCACTTGTGGATTGCCATGCCTTGGTCAAGGATTCCGACCATTTCACCCAATCGCCTATCCAGAACATCAGCAATCTGCTGTTGAGCATTTGCCAATGCCTGGATGTTGTCATTTAGGGTATGGATAGCAGCCCTCTGCAGGCTCTGCCCTTCTCTGTTCTGCCATTCAGCATGTGCCTGTGCCGCCATTACAGTCTGGAACATGTGTCTGGTGATACCAGCTGCTGCGCTCTGTCCTGCAGGTGCATGTCTGCCAAAGGTCCTCCTACGAGCAGCACCGGCCACATGCCTGTGTGGCACATCTGCAGTCATTACACTGACACCATGGTGTGTAGACACACCTTCTGTAGCCACCACACGTTCCTGTTCTACGCTAACAGACGCTGACTGTCCTTCCTCTATGGCCACTGGTGATGCGGTATGTGTTGGCAGTAGAACTGTGTGCGGGGAAGAGGGGGACATAGCTGGGATGGTAACCATTCTCACAGATTCAGCCCCTGACAACCCTGACTGTACCTCATGCATATGTTCATCACCGCTAGTATCTGTGGGGACACTAACATCAGATGGACCGCAGGAGGGTAATGCACCTACATCACCTGTGAATGCAAAGAAATACTGTAAAGTACAATAGACACAGACACAGACACAAACACACACACAGACACACACACACACACACACACACACACACACACACACACACACACACACACACACACACACACACACACACACACACACACACACACACACAGACACACACACAGATGCACACACAGACACACACACACACACACACACACACACACACACACACACACACACACACACACACACACACACACCATGCATTTGATTTGTCAGATGGCATGCAGCATGCCTGTGATACAGCAGAGGGCATGCAGCTCAGACATTAATAGTGTTAGTAAGCATACCTCCCTGGGGTGCACACTACAGCAAGCAGGTGTCATATCAGTAGCCATGCAGTTGACACAATCATGGTAGTATGCATGCATCCCCGTGATACACCATGTGGCCCAGAACAGGATAACAGTACACATGGCTGACGTGACTTTGACATGTAATCTGCTGACATGTGCATTAACATGCATACATGTCTGACACAATGGTGTCCTGACACATGTACAGCATCATAATGGGCTTCACATTGCAGTGTTGTGTATATGCCCTACAGATAGAATGCATGTTTAGCAAATATGCATGAGCATGAGAAGGTAGTGTGAGCCATCTACATTGCTATACAGTGTGAAGTACAGACACTGTGCCATTGCATGGCATCATGAGGCATCTATGTTGCTGTAGAATGCATAATATGTACACATTGCATAGCCATAACTGCAACACAGTCGTGATGTTCAACAGATCGTATATGGTAGATGGTAGACTTCAGTGACACCTCCAGTAGCTGTGCACAGGCTTTTAGGATGTCCAGTGTACCACATCAACTGTATAATCAGTCAACTAAGGCTATAATTGGACCATGTGTGGACAATGTGTAACAGGGTGTATACACATCCCATGTACTGTGTGGATACATGTCTCTGGTCATCTCCCATGGCCATGTGTGCACATGTGTTGGCCAAATGTGTGTGATAGCCATCTATCTCACATATCTGTGTTGTCCCATATGACATACACCCATAGATGTCAGATATGTCACAATCCACAGGGCTATACAGACAATGGGTTGTATGTTTGGTATGTGGGGTATAGGTCATGCGATAGTGTGACAATATTGCAGACAGAACACTACGTGTCTGGGACATGTCAGGTGGCACATCACAATGTGTGCACCCAATGCAGGGTCATATGACACAATGGTGACACCTGTGGGTTGCCCATATCACAGCTCACTGTGTGGTACTGTCTGCGTACCACACATGTTGTTCCAATGCATACTACATATGCCTCCATTGTAGAACACCTCCACTGTTGTATGCACAGCTGACCACACATGTTGCAATGACAAGTACTGTGGTTTCAAGTCAGTGTATCATTTTGTTTGTATATATTGAACATGGGTGGCCTGTGTGAATGATGGGTGATGCGACCTGCATATCGTGACTGGAACAAACATCAGGTGTGCAAGTGTTAACTGGCCACATGGCAAATAGATCTACACTGTAACATGCCTGATACTGATGACAGTCTCACCTGCAACGGACTCATGTCTGGGCAGCACGCCAGAGGTACCTGTATAGGGGTGACACAGCAGTATGAACATTATCCATGACTGTATGACAGCCACAGGTTGCACTGTGCATATGAACACATTCACCTGTGTAATAGCATATAGTATGCGCATGTGTACATATACAGCGTAGCATACTGTAGTATGCAGCATGTGTGTCCACATACCTTGCATATGTTGTTACTTTACATAATGTACAGTGACACATGCAACTAAATGGGATATAATAGCCATATGTGCAGTACTGACTTACCAGGCAACTCCAGGCTCATTGGTTGGGAGACACCCACCTCCACGATGGCAGCTAGTGTTTGTGGATGCTGTTCCCTGGATGTCCCCAGACTGGCCAGTAGCTCCTTGGTGTGTGTGAGTGGTGGCTGGGTTGGTGGCCCACCACCTGTTCCACCTTGTTCCCTGGCAATTGCAGTGGCACGCTGTTTTGCATGTCGTATCAAGTCCATGCAGTGTCTGCGCACCTGCTGGTAGGTCCGGTTATGGCCACCCACATCGTTCACCCTCCTGCGTAGATCCTGCCGCAGGTCATCCCGCTGCTGGGCATGCTGTGGCACATGGCTGAACAACAAGTCATAGTTGTCATGGAGCTGTGGGATGAGGACATCATCCTCCTGGCGGCTGTATGCTGGGAGGCGTGTACGGGGCATTATCTGTAAGACATAATGATGGTGACAGGTCACAGCTTCAGAGATGTACAGAGATACTGCTGCACATACATTTCTATGACATCTACTACATCTGCACAGTTATCTTTGCAAAGCATCATGACACTGACATGACTGACGTGTTTTTGTCACACACATGTCACACCCATTATGCATTGGATATCATCACCGTATATGTGTGTCACCTCATTACAGTGTTAGTACTCCATGTAAATGCTGTCTTGCTGTGGGCATGTCTATTTGCCTGCACTTGTGTTCTTACCTATCTGCACATGTCTAGATGTGTCCACGGTAATGCTGTTGACCTGGATGCTGTGTATATGTCATATATCAACACAGACACAGCCGTAATGGACTTGAGCAGTGACAATGCACACATACGCATGGACACCTGTACATGCATGTGTTTTGCCATATACATCTACACAGCACTGTACAACTGTTCAACATCCTGCCACGGATCGCCTGTATTGCACATGTGATAGACATGGGACAATGGCTAGTCAGACGACATTTGCAGGGATGGTTATCAACCATAGCATGTGCGGGTATGGTTTCCAAGTTGTGACAGACAGCCATTATGCCACCGCAAGGTGCATCAGTGCCACATTACTGATCCAGTCAGTTGATATTAAATCTACCATGCGGCCATCACACCATGTATGACTGGGATGACATGTGCAGCTTTGATGGACAGGGTTGCATGGTATGGTGGGAGTATGTCACATATATGGCACTGGGATCTGTCCAGCCTGTGGCGATCCTAGTTTTAGGATGGTGGCTATCCTTGACATATGTCTTATAGATTAGGATATGGACATGTAGCATGTCCATCGTCATGGTGTAGCAAATGTCTTTCTGCAAGGTAGACAGCATGCTGCATAGTGGAGGTGAGGATTGTGAAGGCTGGTATCACACATCCATGCATAGCCATTACCCCTTAAAGGTGGTATGTGATCCAATATTGGTCACCACAGTGCTGTATATGCCTGTCCAGTGATCTCCGTGCTCATGGATGGCACCCTGACATGACATGGGTACCTCATATCACTACCTAAGCGGCCTGGAGACATCACCAAGTTGGGGCATGCACTGCACAGCACCATCCCTTACACAGTGTCCATAATGTTGACCACAGCCTAGGTAGTAGTTTATGGGTACAGGGATGTTCACCTAGCGGTGACAATGCTGGTATCATCCATCAGACTGTGCACATATGTCACACACCTCACCCACACAGCCCATTCTGTATGTTGTTCACAACACTGACACAGATATACTGATAGGTCATGGCCATTCACAGCCTTACATACACAGATGCCTAACATTTGTCTGTGTGGTATGGGCTACAATGAGGGTGGGGTACAACACATTAACCCTGTTCTACTGTAGCTGGCACTGGCGTGATGTGCACATGTCACTCTTGCACCTTTTGTAGTTGTGAGTCTGTCAACAGGCCACTGGTGGAACACTCCTGTGACATACAAAGGTATTTGTAATCAAACATCCGTGCTGTCTTGTACATCTGTACTGCTAACATCTACAGTGATAATGGTTCATGGACATGCACACCATACTCAGCAGGGTTATAGTGCGGTGCCACCCAAAATGACTGCCATCACCACTTGTGGGTTGATATTATCCAACACCCTATCTGTATTGTATGGTCATGCTAGGCACTTGTTCAGAATTTGTGAGCATGTCATGAGCTACTGATTACTATAGCACCCATTCCACACCATTTCCCACAGGTACACTGGCTGTCCTACACTTCCCAGCTTGTTTATGGTACAACAGCTGTTGTACACACGTAACGCACATATCCTGTGGGACATGGTTGTATATACAGGCATGTCCAACTGTCACATACCAGTGCTACTGCCTGTCTATATGAGGGATATGTCATACATGTGGCAATAGAGCAATTGTCTCATGTACACATTCAATGCTCACCTCCCAACATACGACACTACAGCCTGTGGGGGATGCACTTCTGCAGCCGTGCTGGGGCATAGCTCTCAAGTGTACCGCATTACGAGGAACGCCTCATTTGGGGTCTTAAAGGTGCATGTTCCTCAAGGTTCCACATTGAAAGGGTCTGTCACACATTCATTGTTGGAAATTGTTTACCTGCTAGCCATGGCTAAATAGATGGGAATCATATTAATTCATTAGAATATCTTTTTTTATACGTAAAACCAGCCTATTTTAGCCATCATATGCCCTTCCTAGTTGAAGCTGTTAGTAAGCCAGTTGAAGTGTTCCACATTTTGCCCATTTGTCACACATTATGAGGGCTAATGTTCCTCATTTTGGGGACAGAAGGTTGACAGCTATGGCTGGGGGTAATGTTGTCACCAACCCTGACTGCACCTGACAGTCATTTGGGGATGTGTAACATTCGCAACACACCCCACCCATCACATAGTCTCACATGATCTACACCACTGGCCACACCTACGAGGGCAACTTGTGCAGTACGTCTCCATACTCAGTGTAGGCACCAGAGGTAGCACCCATCATGGAAGACAACATCACCAACTTATAGCCCACAGACTCATGTGTGCCCATCACATACAGCCAATAGGGAGTTATAACATTCACAACACACCAGTCATAGGTGACTCTGTAGGGAGTCACACTGCAGTTCCACACAGCAGGCTACACAAGGCGATAGTCGCTTACATCTTGCTGTTGGATAACTGCTTCTGCAACATAACCTATGCACCCATGCCACACCTCACCAGGTACGATGTGACTGTCATTCTCCATGTTAGTGTGACTGCCCTGTGATGACACTTCACAGACTACGTGTGCAAGGACATGCAATAGCTCACCAGTCTTATAGCCCTGAGGGTGTGGGCCAAGCCCTGGGGAGCATTTTGCATTCGTCCAGACACGATACCAGTGTACAATGACCGACTGTATCACTTCAACAGTTGCCTATGCTCCTATTGTCATTCCACAGGCATCTGGTATCTGTCCCCTTTGACTGACCTGGTCAAACACAATGCTGTGGCACAGATGACTTGCACCTGTCAGCCCTGGGAGTACAGCTCACATGTAAGGCTCTTGCTGCTTCTATACTGCCTGTCTTAAACAGTTTCCAATAACTGTCACCGGCAGAATGGGAACTGGCAAGCACGACATGGGGTCATGTGACACAATGCTTGCATCTTCCTCTGTGACACACACAGGCAAGGCACACCTTATAATGCACCACTCAAACATCTCTGCAGTGACTGGGGCCTGCCTCTAGGCTCTGCAGAGCACACCTGCAATGACAGGTTATAGACAGACCATACCTTTCAGGCACATACCTGGACCAGCACACCCACAGCTGAGGGGTTCCCATACCCCACTATGTTGTGCACACATCCTGGCTAGTTACTTAGCACAATGCATCAGAGGTGCTCCACGTGCAACTAACTGTGTCTGGGACTGCTATACACATTGTAACAAGCTACAGAGTCAACATCATACCCCACGGTTAACATACCTTATTTGTTGGTATATTGGACAGTGGGCCTCAGACAGCTACTACTGATGTGTGACTGACACTACCCCACACTTAACTGGGATAGCCACTCATGTACCGACACATCCATGAGTCATAACCTCCGCTCTGCTGGATCAACCCATACACACCACCTCCAAGACCTACATTAACCTTGACATGAACACTACCACCATGTGACTGGTGTTACACACCTAGGGTTATCCCTTCATTGGTGGATTCTGAACATATGCTAATCAACCTTGTTAGCCACATCCCGGCACCACACCCATCACAGCATACACAGTACATGAGTACTACAACACCTACTACAGACGTCTGCTGACAGTGGTTGTTAACGTCATGACACCTGTGCAGATGGACAATGCACATACAAATGCTGACACATACCCCAGTGCACTTCATTAGCATGTACACAACTGCATGGATCATGCTATTCCACACAGAGCCATGATGGTACACACCAGATAACAGACGCCACTCTGGTGGTCATGTTCCATGGACATATGATGCACAACAACAGGTGTAGGCTGTTGCACAGTGGTGTACATTCCCACGGGTGGGGTGGCTCACTGGTCAGCCATGGTAAGGCCACAGGGTCCCTCATCACATACTCCAAGACTAGCTACGTAAACATGACTGCGACACATTCCGGGGTGTACCACCAGGCATTATTGCGGTATGTCAGTAGTCGATGGCAACACCCACATCTGCTGTCACATACAGCAGTCACTCAGGAACATTACAGACCCAGGTGATGTTGGCAACATGCTGGAGGATGGAGTCAATGCTAACATTACACCCTCTCACTCACTACAGGGCCACAATCCATACAGGAACATTGTGGTGTCCCTGTGGTCACACCTACACAGTACTGACCTGAACTCTATATGTCCTGGGACACTGGCCCCATGTCACCTTCCAACGTCCCAGGCTGTGATGTCCACCAACCTTTGAATTACATGTCTCCCCACTAGGCCACCATATTCAGTAATAGCCTTGTTTCAGACATTGTAGCCCCTGAATGGAACACAGCAGCATTTATCACACTACACACAGGTGGCACCACAATGCACGAGTGGGACTATAGTCCTACACACCTGACTGGACTGTTCTGCATGGCTATGGGGCACATCATCAAGGACGTCATTCACAGAGACATTGTTGAGCTCCCGTCCTTTGCTGCCACCTGGGATGAGCTTGTTAGGGCCAGAGCATGGCCCCTACACATGGTGGACTCCTTTCATACAGTGACCAGGGCAGTTGCTGATGGTACGGGAGTCCACACATCCTACATTGTCCTCTCATTGCCTTTCAGCACCATTCTCCATTCTGGTATTGACAACATACACATCCACCTGCACATCGTACCCTATGTCTCAGGATGTTATGCAATGTGGCTCATGGACAGGACACACACAGTGAGGCCAGCATACCATAGTACCTACTACATGTCAGGTACATTTGGCATACCACAGTCCTCAGTCATAGGGCCCCTCATGTTCAGTATATGCTTCCCTGCAGTACAGGCTAGCACAGGGGACTTTCCCTGCCTAGCTTTCAAACCCCTGCATACAAAGCACCATGATTGCTCCACCAGCTGATACTGACTTCATCCTTATGGGTGTCGCTGTGACAGATACATGATATGACTATCATGGCATCAAGCTGCATGACACAAGGTGCATGAACATCACCTTTGCATTACACCATTCATCCACTGACTATCACATGGGTGGTAGTCCCCTACATACATATCACATTGTACATGTTTGCAGTACACACATATGTCACACCCACTCCTGTGGTTACCGTATTGCCACTGTGGCGTGGATACATGAAAAGAGACATTGAGGAGCTCTCTGATTATGTAGCCCATGCAGGTATGACCCTGACCTTGAGCAGTATCCTACCTTCACCAAGAATGATGCCACAATACAGAGATAAGATGATCAGCTTTAACAATTGGCTTAAACTCTGGTGTCATTCAAAGGGGATCCAATGTCTGTCTGTCTGGGATGACATGCTGGACAAGCCACACTGCTTCGCAAGGGACGGCTTGCACCTGTCACCCCTGGGATTCCGGATATTGGCAAAGGCTCTTGCCACCCCATAGTGCCTTTTTAGGCAAGGCTCAAATTCTAAACCTACCACCCTAGAACACAAAAAGGAAAAAACTAAGGGTAATGCTGCTCAATGCCAGAAGTCTAAATCTCAAAATGCACGCACTCGAGGCCCTTCTCAGTATGGAGAACATCGATGTCTGTGCAGTGACAGAAACCTGGTTCAAGGCTCCTTAGAGCACCCCAGCACTATCAGGTTTTACCTCTTATCATGCGTTCCGGCCCCAAAATCCGGACAATACCAAGAAAGGAGGGGGGGTATCCATATTCATCAAAGCCACCCACACCTCAAGACTGGTGGCAACGCACGATGCATCGGAGACCATCCAGGTGCAATTAACCATAGGCAAGACTGCTCTGCAAATTGTAGCATGTTACAGGCCACCCTCACAAACTCAGGAACCTCACATGGCCTTCCTGAAAACACTAGAGGGGATAAATGTATCACCAAACACCATCATACTAGGTGACTTCAATTACCCTAATATAGACTGGGAACACTACTCAAGCCCAAACACTCTAGCCCAAAAGTTCCTGGAATTCATAAACTCAAATGCCATGGAACAACTAGTCACCATCCCCACAAGAGGAGAAAACATACTTGATCTCATCATCACGAACATGGGAGCACAATGTTCAACACCGGAAGTATACCCCTCACTGGTGAGATCAGATCACAAACTAATCTCGCTGGAGGTCCTCATCCCACCCCACCTGAAATAAAAAGACCACAGTAAAGAACTTCTCGAAGCCGACTTCACACTTCTAAAGACTAGTGTGGTCTCCTTTAAGGCCCCGAGCGGAAAACAGTACTCAAGCCGCTGAATCACTTACAAATGCCTTCTACCAGCACCTGCAGGACTGCATGGATAAGGCAATCCCAAGCAAAACAAAGACTCTTTGTACCAAAGGCAAGCGTCCAGTCTGGTGGACCCCAGCCATAAACAAACTCTACAACAAAGGAGGAAGCTACTACAAGATAGAGCAAAATCCTTAAAAGGTAAGACACCCTTGATCACTATAAGTAGAAAACTAAGAGCCCTCATAAAATCATCCAAAGCAAATTTTGAGAGAAAAATAGCTAAAGACTCAAAAGACAATCATAAGGCCTTCTTTAGCTATGTTAGAAACCTGGGAGGAAACTCCCAGATATGCTCAGAACTAGTTCAAAATGATGTGAAGATTACTGATCCTACAGACATTGCCAACATACTGGCTGACAGGTTCAGTGCAAACTTCTCCCCTCCCCCCCAAAAGGAGAGATATCTATACCAAGTGATTGCAGCCCCCCAAACATCTCCAACACCCAAGTGAGAACTGCTCTCTCCAAAGCAAAAAACACAGCATCCATGGGACCTGATGGTGTCCCCGGCTGTGTGCTCCACGAACTCAATGAGGAATTAAACCCACAGCTAGGACAGCTGTTTAATCATAGTCTTACCTCTGGATACATACCCAGGGAGTGGCGCACTGCAACTGTGGTCCCACTTCACAAAGGCGGTGCCTCCACCGACCCTGGAAATTACCGGCCCATTAGCTTGACAAGCCTTATCTGCAAAGCCATGGAGAGGATCATAATGGACCTCATAAATAAAGACATAGGAATTTGCAGACTTTGGATCCATCCCAGTTTGGCTTTGTCAAAGGCAGATCATGCCTTCTAATCTTCGTTGACTTTTTCTAAAGTCATCAAAGCGATTGATGAAGGAAAGGCAGTCCATACAGCCTACCTCGATCTGGCGAAGGCCTTCGATACAATACCCCACTCAGGTATCATTGAAAAACTCATCAGCTTAAATGTTAACCCATACATCACAAGATGGGTTGCAAACTGGCTGAGTGACAGAACCCACAGGGTCAGAGTTGCTGGCGCCATGTCAGACTCAAAGCCTGTCACAAGTGGTGTACCACAGGGCTCAGTCCTGGTCCCACTCTTGTTTGGCATCTACTTTTCCGAAGTACAAGCAAACACAGGAGGGTTATGGCTGACAAAGTTTGCAGATGACTGCAAACTGGGCCATAGTAGAAAACACATCTGACACAGATATCCTTCAGAAGGGTCTCACAGAAACGGATAACTGGTGCCAGAGCCATGGCCTAAAGTTAAATGCCAAAAATGCATAGTCATACCCTTCGGAAAAACAAGGTTACCCCTAGCTACCAAATAGGTGGCAATCCACTGAGCACAGAAGAAGTTATCAGGGACCTGGGGACCCAGGTTGATAGTAGTCTGTCATTCGACACCCATGTAGCTAAAGTAGTTAGGAAGACCTTCTACATTGCCCACCTTATCATGAAGGGATTCTCATCTAGATCAAGGGAGGTCATAGTCTCCCTATACTCATCACTCATCAGACCAATGATTGAGTACAATGCCCCATTCGAATGTATCTGACCCGACACTTGCAGCAGCTGGAGAGGCCACAAAAGTTCCTCACCAAAAGGATAAAGGGTCTCAAACATCTGTCCTATGCTGCCCGACTGAAAGAACTCCAGCTCTATTCAGTCGCCACCGCTTGCTCAGAGGTGACCTTTGCCTAACATACAAGGCCATGTCAAACCCAGATTTGATGAATATGCTTCACCTCAAAAATCTAGATCCGTCAGAGCCACAAGGGCGGGAGACTTAAACCTCGACACGGCTATTAATAGGACGTGCTGGAGGATAGATTCATCACCCAAAGACTTCCTATGCTGTGGAATAAAATCCCGGTATATGTGAGGCAGAGCACCTCGCTGGCCTTGTTCAAGAGAAATCTTGACCAATGGATGGGAGATTGCAGATATACCCCAGGGATTACCTCAGTGTCACTGCTCAACAGAGGCACAGCAAAATAATGGGTATAGTTCCCCATACTAAAGGGGTGGCGTAAGCCACAAAACTATGGGCTAGGCTTGTAAATGCCCTCGGGCAGATAGCCTAGTATGAACCTATGAACCTATGAACCTATCCTTCTACGTGGCCACACCTATCTGTACTGGGTGTATAGCTGGTACATAGGCACCCATTGTACCTCTGAACTCAAGACATCTACACACATTCATGGGTACACCACCCCATTTAGGGTGTACCTTACACAACAGCTACAGCTTTACATACCACAACATTTACACGCCATGATGTTTACTGAGCTCCGACAGTTTAAGTATGCGGCTGCACTACGGACACCACATCTGTACACATTTGCATACTACATACTCAGGGGTGACCTCTGCTGATCAGACAGGGCCCATGTCCACAACATTATTAATGGATATACTCCTCATACACGACATAAGCAAAAGCCACTGTGAGCAACATGCTCATGGATATGTGCACACACGTCACAATGAGTGGGATGTGCTTGAGGGTTACATTCCCAAACCGAACACTCACCATGCTTTGGAACATAAGTCCTATGTACATCACGCAGGGACACTCAGTAGCACTGTTCATGTGATACCTCCCTTGGTGGTTGGGAGACACATGTAGGCCTGGGATCACTGCAGTGGCTGTACTGTGCAGAGGTGCAGGTGACACATGGCTCTGCTGTTCACAGGACACTACCCCAGAGAGGTGCCACTAGTGTGAACACTGTAGTTGTGCTTACACATGGACTTGCCAGACTGCATAGTACCAATATGCACCTGTGAAGCTATTACATGTCCTTTGTGCATGGTTACTTGGTAGCCCTTCCATTTAGATTAGCTATCATGCTATTACAATGTCCCATGCCTACAAGCCATATGTATCCTGTTATTGTACATGCCAATAGACGATACCTGTGGTATGCATGATATGCCTGTTATGCTGTATAGAATATCTGTCATATCTACCTACAATACTATACATTACACATATTTCACATATTATCCCATAATGCAAAGCATACTTGCACAGCCGGACCACCTTAGATATGTCATTAACGTTATATGCCCATACACATGCGTGCTGTGACAGTATATCAACATATACTATCCCCTGCTATGGCACGTCCTTGTTGGACATACCCTACCACTGACGGCGGGTTGTATGGAATATTCTGTTTAACGCCCTCATGTAGCATCCCTTGTGGTGTCTGTGCTGTGTACCTTGTGTCTCACTGCTGGACGCACAGTTTCTACAAGTGTTAGTATGCTCAGCAAGACATCACTACATAAATACCTTTCCCCACTTTATGCACTGCGGACACGTTTAATTAATGCAAACCAGGCTATACATACAGTAAAACTAATTAATACAGATCATGCTATACATAACCTTACATATCGGGTGTTCTACATACCTTGTTATCGTTACAGCATTTCGTTTCTATCTCTCTCACAGTGTTTCAACTGGTATTCAGTATGAACATACAGTTTGAATGTCTGGCAAGTCATCCTCATATACGTCGATACCTGTAACGTGGATTCATCCCGCCAATTGGTGTTCCGGAGTGACTAATTACTTGCATATTAGCTGTGCAGCTACTCCATTCACCAATTATGCGGCAATAGTGGGGTATAATTGAATTCTCCACTTGGGTGTTGCCTATTTGCCCTACCTTTGGGGAGACGGTCTGTATTGTGTTTTGTTATGTGTAATTGCAACTGCTATGCATGGAGACAAGTATACTTTGGATTCATGTCCCCTGTCGATTGTGTGTGACAGGTAGAGTATTTGGTTCAACATGTGGGTGTACCTGTCATCCCAACGTCTGATAACGGACTATTGCAAACAAAACCTGTAACATGGCTGTTTGTTCCATTATACAACGCCTGCAATTTTGCATGACACCTTTAATTGTGTCTCTCACACGGTATGTTGAGGGTTCTGCAGATGTAATTGACTGACTGGATGTTTATGCTGCTATTACAGTCTGTATTGCTTTAGTTTCTAGTGTGGGGGATGTTGGTGGGTGTATGTAGCATATACAGGTTTGTGGGCCTTGCATTTCTACATATTCCATATATATGTGTGTGGGCTCCGTCCCAAATTAGAGAGCTAACAGTTAGTAGACTTATGTTACGGGATTGTACATTGGGCCATTGTTAATTGGTTTCTATATCATCTGCAGGTGAGCTTGCTACTTGTATACCTCTGGAATTGCAGCGATATATCAAGGGATATGTGTAAGTGACAGCTATCCCTTGTATTTCTATCCCAAATATTTGCAGTCATTGCAGTTGTGTTGGTAAAAGAGCCTGTTTGCCATGGGTTGCCACCTTTTCATATGGTCATTGTTGGACACTTGCGGGACACACAGCGGTGTTTACAGGCCAACACATAGCCATGGTCAGTGCACAGGTTAGCACATACTTTTATCCTCTATACATACCTATTGTTGTGGGACTTTGGCTACTTATCATATTGCATGTAACATTTACGTTTCTTACATACAGGCATAACTATTAAATACGACTATTACATTATATATGGGACATATTAATGTCCTACCATCTCAGACATTTGCCCTTTGTACTGTTTTATGTCAGGACACACCTGCCCAGGGAGGGGCTGTCCCTCCTACTGTGGGACAGGTAGTAACCATATGCCTACGGCTAGCTATACCCACACCTACCGTACTGATCTGCCTCTGACTTGGCACTAACAAACACATGTTGCGGACACACACACACACATTACAGTCACACGGAGACACACACGGCACCCTCAATGCACACTTACACAGACTACGGCACTCACAAACACAGTTGAACACAGTACCTACGTGGACTGCAACACCGGCAGCAGTGACTAAATGTCCCTTCATATCATCATACTATTACTCGTGGCTGTACTGTTCCGGTACTGTGTTCTATCGGTCTTTCAGCCTCATGGTTACGCATGTCAGTATGTTACACATTCCATAGTTGGTGGTATCCTATTTATTTGTACCTCCAAGGTGTTATGAATGTCGTTGAACTATCTATTATATTTGCAGATATCGCTAAATCCATCTATATCAACATATATCACTCTATTGCCCTTTATATCTGTATTATATATATGCATATGTGTACATATATATATATATATATATATATATATATATATATATATATATATATATATATATATATATATAGATATCTGGCAGGGAACGTGACAGGCACACAGCACCACCATATGCTGTAAGGCTCATGTACTGTGCAGGTGTTGGCATTCCGTGTTCCACTAGCTGTTGTGTTTACAATGTTTGAGGGCTGCCTATGTAGGAGTCACACATTGGGCCACCTATACATTACAATTTACAGGTGGTCATGTTTGTGTGCCATCCATTTTACTGTGTGTGCAGGTGGAGAGGTGTCAGTCCATAGGGTTCTACACTGTCAGAATATGTGCTATACGTTCCCTTTTTGCCAAGGCGTAGGCATATTGGGCACACCTCCATCTGCCTACTGGGGCTGGCACAGTGTGTTCATGGTCTGAATCCCTCTGTGCCTGTAATGGCCTTGGTAATTGCGGTGGGCTATGAGGGCCTTCACCATTTTGTCCCTGCTGCAGCTGCATCCGCAGGATCATATTATGTAGCATGGCACATACTATGATGATGTGGGCACATGTGCCTGGAGAGTACTACAAGGCTCCACCAGATGTATCCAAGCACTGGAACCATGATTTCAGCATCCCGAACACATGCTCTATGATGATTCTGGTTTGTGCGTGTGCCTCATTATGGCCTTCTTGCATGGGTGTGTGTGCATTTCTGATTGGAGTCATCATCCATGGCTCCAGTGCATAGCCAGCATCCCCCACAAGATGGCCATGTTGGATGTCCCCCCTGACAAATACCTGATACAGCTGTGAGGCATGCCAGATATGGGAGTCATGGTAGCTTCCAGATCTGCCAGCACACACATCCATGATAATGCCCTGGGCATTGCACACAACCTGGCAGTTGATGGAGAGGAATCCCTTGCAGTTTATGTAGCGCCTACCTTGCTCACTGGGTGGTGACTTGATTTGTATGTGCGTGCAGTCTATCGCACCCAGTACCTCCGGGTAGTGTGCCACACGGTGGAAGTGGCACATATTGCTGCCCAACTCCTCCTGAGTTTGGGGAAGTATATCTGCTCATTGGCATGTGGTAACATGGCATCCAGGAACTGGTGTAGTACCCTGGATGCTGATGCCTGTGAGATACCCATTACATCTCCAGTTGGCCTTTGAAAGGTACATGTGGCCAGTATTCACATTTTTACACATACCTTCATGTCCACTGGGATGGGTTCCCCTCTGTTGTTTCTGGTTCTCAGGCATGGCCGGCACAGCTCCACTATTTGCTGTAAGATGTCCCTGTGCACCCTGTAATGCTCTACTATCTCCAGGTCATGTAGCCCCTGGTAGGTTACCCTTGGTCTGAACACTCTCCTTCTCCTCCGAGGCCTGCGGTGGTTGTCGGCATCATCCTCCACAACACCGTCAGTCTCTAACACATGCTGATGAATCACAGCTATGGCAGCTCCCAACATGTACATTTTAAAAGTTCCCCGTGTGTTTACACCTATGGTGCAGTGTTTGGGAATACACAGGTGTGTGTAGGGTGCTTTCACACTTTATACTATTGTGCTGTGAACACCGATGATGTCATAGGGTGTGTATGTACGATCGTAGCTACAGGGTATCTTATGTGTTTTACTGCCGGAACTACTATTGTGGTGCCTTTGGTGTTGAATTACATTTGGCTGCCGTGGATTACCTCTTGACCTTCCCTTTACATTTCTGCACGTTGCACCTACCATTTTCTGGCGTGCATCCTGCAGCCTACTTTCATTTGTACTTTCCTGGACCTGGCGTATCTTGCATTATGTGTGCTACTGCCGGTCTGCTGTCAGTTTGCTTTGCTCTGCTCTGTCAGGTCTCCTATCTTTGCAATCCAATACCTCCCCTCCTTTCTTTGCATTCCAATGCCTCCCCTATCCTGTTTTGCAGGTTTCTGCAAGCAGACTTGTCAGCTGCCGTCGATTGGCCATCGTGGGTCGATTGGTGTTGATTGCTCATTAGTACTCCAATTACCCTACTTCAGCATTTCCTTCTTTTCTTCCCCTGACCTTCCTGTTTGTGCTATTGTTCGCAGTGTGTGCGTCTGATTACTGGGTTTCGGGCACGTTTTCATCCCCGTATAAATGCGCTTTTGGGCACCATGTGTGCTCTCAGCTAAACGATTCTGTACCTTCCTCCCCACCCCTGTCCTGTAGCTTTGCTTAGCAACGGACAGGCCAGATTTGCATTGCTCCAATGTGCTTACTGTTACGGTGGCACACCCCTCTACTGATGTCATGTATCTCCTCTGAGCCACTCCTCGGTGTTATACCGCTGCGCCATATGGTACAACCTTCATCCGGCGGGACATTTGCGATTCAGTATTATCTGCCTCATTTGCATGGCATTGACTACTAATTCATAGTTACCACGCCAAACACTATCGCAGGCCCTTAGCAACCCTTGTACCTTGGTTGTGGTGTTCCATGCCTACCATTGTGTATTATGCTGTAAACCTGATTTCTATTACGTTGCGATTTTATGACATTTTTATATTATTTCTTTATGTTACAGCTTCCACACACATGCCCTGCGGTTGTGCTGTGCGTTACTGTTGACATGACATTAAATGTTGTTATTTACGTGTTGTGCATCTTTTCTTATGCCATTGGCTGTGTATTTCGCCATTGGCATATGTTAACGTTGTGATACCTGGGTCTGGCCTGCTTCCATAGCTCCGATGTTCTGTTTGGGAAAATGTAAACCTTGTTTTTTGGTTTACATTTCCGTGGGCTTACCCTACGCCTGTACCACTTCATGAATCACTATATGCCTTCATTTGCATGGTGTGACACTGCGCATGGGGTGATTAGCATACCTAAGCCGGGGGCTGTGCAGTTCTGTTGTACGCCGGTAGTGCACGTGGAATTGGATTGTACCTGAATTGCTCAACGGCCATATTTGGCATTATACCACCTACCTATACAGGCCTGTGCCTGGCGCAAGCTTCATGAATCCTGGGGCATGTTTTTTGGTTTACATTTCCATGGGCTTGCGCTACGCCTGCACCACTTTGTGAATCACTGTATGCCTTCATTAGCATGGTGCGACACTGTGCATGGGGTGATTTGCATACCTATACTGAGGGCTGCGTAGATCTGGCGTACACCGGTAGTGCACATGGAGTTGGTCCGTACCTGAATCGCTCGGCGGGCATATTTGGCGTTATCCCGCATATGCTACGCCTGTGTCTGGCGCAGGCTTCATGAATCCGGGAGACAGTCTTTCCAACAGCATAGTGTAGCAGTGTCAGAGTCTCACTTACCATCAGCATGGAATACACAGGCTTGGTTAAATCATAAAACAGTATTATTAGAGCATCGGCTAGCATCATCCTGGAGCATGTACTCATCATACAAAGACCATCAATTACCATTAGCATCATACAATACATGTTTTGTTACATTATATTACAGCATTTTCTATGCCTCATTTACCATCAGTATGGAATATCCAAGCTTTATTACATTATAATACCATATTGTCAGAGCCTCATTTACCATCAGGATGGAAAACACAAGCATTTTTTCATCATAATATAGTACTGCCAAAATTATATTTACCATAAGTAGGTAAAACTACAGAGTTTGTTGCATTATAGCAAAGTAGTGTCAGAACCTGTTACCATCAGCAAGGGACACACAGGCCTTGGTACATCATAAAATGCTGGTGATTGAGCCTCAGTTACTAGCAGTATGCAACACACGGGCTGTCCAACATCATAATATATCAGTAGGAGAGCTTCAGTTGCTGTCAAAATAGAACACTACAGGCTCAGTTACATCATAATGCAGCATTAGAAGAGTCTCCCTTATGAACAGCATAGCACACACAATCTTTGCTATATCATAATACTTTACTGTCAAAGCCTTAGTTACACCCTCAGTATGGAAACTGTAGGATCTGTAACATCATAATTCAGCAGTGTAAGAGTATTTGTTATCATCACCAGAACACAGGCATTGCTATGTCATAATAAAGTAGTGTCAGAGCTTCAGCAGCCATCAGCAAGGAACACAAATGCTTTATTAAATTGTAATACATTAATGTCACAGCCTCAGTCACCATCAGCATGGAACACAACAGGCTTTGTTAAATCATAATAGAGAAGTGTCAGTAGAGAAGTGCCAGAACCATAGTGACCATCATCTTGGAACATTGAAGGCTTTGTCATATCATGATACAGTAGAATCTCAACCTCATTCACCCTCAGCATGGAACACAACCTGCTTAGTATCATCATAATAATAAAGCAGTTTCCGAGCTTCAGCACGGTGCTCCGCAGACTTTGTTATCTCATAATACAGTGTGTGATAGCCTCAGTTAACATGTGTTTGGAAAACCGCAGAGTTTGTTACACCATAATACAGTAGCATCAGATCCTTACTTACAATCAGCATGGCACATGTTTGCATCACATCCTTACTTACAATTAGCATGGCACATGTTTGCATCAGATCCTTACTTACAATCAGCATGGCACATGTCTTGTACATCATAATACAATAATGTCAGAGCCTCAGTTGCAATCACCACAAGACACTACAGACTTTCTTATTAAATAAGAGCATGGAATACACAGTCTTTGCTACTTCAAAATATATCAATGTATCAGGGTCTTAGCTGCCATCAGCATGGCGTACAATAGGTCTTGTTGCATTACGATTCAGCAATAGCACACCCCCATTTTTGTCAGCATGGAACACACAGGTTTTTCTACTTTCTAATATGGAAGTGTCAGAACCACAGTAATCATCAGCAAGAAACACAACAGTTTTACACAGGTTTTGTTACATCCTAATAGAGTAGTGTTTGAGCCATAGTTATAATAAACATGTAACCCTACATGCTTTTTTTGCATCAAAATAGAGTAGTGTCAGAGCCTCAGTTACCTGCAGCATGAAACACACAGGCCTGTTGCATCATGATGCAGTCATGTAAGAACTTCAGTTACCAATAGCACAGAACACATGATATTTGCTTCATAATAATATAGTATGCTAGCCTTAGTTGCTCTCAGAGTGGAGCAAACTTAAGTTGTTACTTCACAGTGTAGCAGTATCAGAGCCTCAAACACCATCAGCATGAAATACAGAGGGTTTGTTACATCATAGTACAGTAGTGTTAGAACATCAGTTACCTTCACTTTGTTGCATCACTGTAAAGTAGTGCCAGATCATTTGTTATCAGTATGGACCCACAGGCTTTGTTGCATGACAATACAGTTGTTGGAGCCATAGTTACTATTAGTGTGTAACGCATTCAGACTTTTCTACATCATAATTCAATAGTGTCAGAGCCACAGTTTCCATCATCATGTAACACTATTTTATAAGTGATGTCTACTGTTAACAACTAAAATTATGTCAATATGGTTTGTTTTCATGTATATAAATGTATGATTTCTTATGTCATACATGATAATTTAATAAAGCTGCTTCTTGTTTAAAACAAATAATTAAACACTAATTAATGTGTTGCATCACAGTAGAGTCAGAGCCACAGTTATGATCAGCATGGAACATTACAAGCTCTGTTACATCGTAACATAATAGTATCACAGCCACACTTTCATAACACAGTCCTGTCAGAGACTGTTACCATCAGCATGGACAAAGAGAGCTTGTTAAATAGTAACACAGTAGTGCCACAGCCTCATTTACATCAGCATTAAACAGTATAGACTTGATGACTTCATAATGCAGTAGAGTAAGAGCCTCATTTATTATCAGTATGGAACACAAAGCCTTTGTTTCATCACAATTTACTAATGTCAGAGCTTCAGTTTACATCATCATGGTATACTACAGGCTTAGTCACATCATAACAAAGTAGTTTTAGAGCACCTGCTACCATCTTCATAGAACACACAGGCTTTGTTGCATTGTACAATCAATGTGGATCACATATGCTTTCATACATCAGAATATATTAGTGTCAGCATTCAGTTACAATGAGTATGAAACATGCCATCTGCAGGAAACACACATTTTTAGTTATATTGCATTACTGTAGTGTGAAAGCCACAGTTATTCTCAGCTTGGAACAAATACAAATTGCTACTCCATAGTGGCAATGTCAAAGTGTCAGTTTTATTACATCGTAATATAGTACAATCAGACCTCCTTTACCATCACAATGGAATAGTGCAGGCTTTGTTACATCAGAAAACAGTGGTGTCAGCAGGAGTGGCCTTAAGTCAACTGGTGCCCTAGGAAAAAGGTCTCAATGGCGCTCCCCACCACACCACCTGGTGCCCCCATCCTGGTCTACCTACACCGAATAAATACTGGAAAAGTGACCCTGCTAGATTGGCGTCCTAGGTGGCTGCCTAGTTGGCCTTTGCCTAAGGCCGGCTATGGGTGTCAGAGTGTCAGCATAGAACACAAATGCTTTATTTCATTACAATTCACTACTGTCAGAGCTCCAGTTGCAATCATTATGGAATACTACAGGTTTAGTTACATCATAGTGTAGCTTCAAAATATTAGTTACCATCTTCAGCATGAAACACACAGGCATTGGTTCATCATAATACACTAGTATCAGAACCTCATTTACCATTAGCATGGAATAACCAGGGCTTATTAGATCATCAAACAGTACAACACTGCCTCAGCTACAGTCAGCATAGGGCACCTAGGCTTTATTACATCATAAAACATTAATATCAGCCCTCAGCCACAATCATCATGGAACACAACACGGTTTGCTAAAAGAGTAATGTCAGAACCACATTTGCAAACAACATGAAATGTGTAATCTTTGTTGCATCACAATACAGTAGTGTCAGAGCCTGAGATACCCTCAGCATGGAGCAAACATGCTTAGCTAGATTATGTGGTCACACTGTCAAAGGTTCACTTACTATCAACCTAGAACACATGGGGTTTGTTACATCATAATGCATTATTGCCTGAGACTCAATTACCATCTGAATGGAACACACAAGCTTGTTGTATCATAGCGCACTAGAATCAAAACCTCAGTTATCATCAGCATGGAATCCTTCAGGCTTTGAAACATCATTACACTGTAGTGTGCCAGTGCCTCCGTTTCTATCAGCATGGAGCACATAGGCTTTCTTACATCAGAATACAATAGAGTCAGCATAGAATAGCACAGGATTTGTTATATCACAATAGAGTAGCGTTAGAACCTCATTTAAAAACAGCATGAAATACATAGTCTTTGTTACCTCATAGTATAATAGTGTCAGTAACTCATAATACAGTATTCAACCTCAGCTTATAGCACATATGCTTAGGTGTACCATAAGGTAGTAGTGTGTTACCTAACTTTCCAGCTGCAAAAAAATGCAGGTGCTTTATTATATTATAAAGCAGGAGTGCCTGAGCCTCAGTTACCATAAGCTTTGAATGCAGGCTTTGTTAGCATAACAAAATCATTCCTCCCTATCTCCACTAGGTGGCAGCACCAACCAGCCTAAAGCATAGATACGAATAAATCCCTTCATGCTCCATTTGATGCTTGTAAAATAACTGACTCTCCCAAATCCCTCTCCACTCGCTCTTTTTCAGATTCAATTCCACCTAAATCTCTATAAATTTGAGAACTACCTCCTTCTCCCTGCACTATACACTACAAGGAAGTAGCTCCCCTTACATTATTTTCTTAGAAACTGTGGCTTTAATTCTCCTTATAGTTTGTCTCTGAATAACTTACTTACCTCTACCTGGAATAACAGTGGCTGATACTTTTTTCAGCTGGTCTCTCTCGCCCTGCTGTTCACATCCCGCTCTGTTTGCCCTGCGGGCTCACTCCGATCCCCTACCCCCAAATCTCACCCACCCCCACTGCTCCTACATTTATTCTCCCATAGAAATCCCTCCCTCTCACCATCATCCAATCCTCTATTGCTTCCTCTCCACCCCTTCCTCCACCCTACCTAACTCATACTATCACATCCCTCTACCACCTAAGTCCCATTACCCTCCTCCCTACAAAATCTGACAGCCCCCACCTATCATGATCTCTTTTACTCCTAAAACCTTTATTTCCTCATCCATCTTCTTCCTTCTTCTATTAACCTCTATACCATGCTACATCCTATGCCAATCACCTTCTACACCATCCTCCTTTTCCTGTCCACCTCCCCCACACAACACACTTCCATAACATCTCTGCCTGTCTAGTCCCCTCTCACCCTATCCTCTTAAAAGTAAAACTTTTCCCAACTACTATTAAAGACTATAAACCTAAACCTATCTTCTACCAGTCACATCTATCTATGTGCAAATCAAATATACTTATTCCCTCTCTCACATACCTTTGCCTAGCTGGTGACATTCACCCTAATCCTGGACCAAACTCCTCCCCAACAATCCACCCTTGCATCCATACTAAATCCACCAGTAAATACCTCAAATTCCTCACTGTTAATGCCCAAAGCTTAAACAATAAATTAACCCACTTTCATGCCTGGCTCAATCACAACTCACCTGATATCATAGCCATCTCAGAAATCTGACTAAAACCCCTTATAAGTGACTCCAAATTCCTTCCCCATGGATTTCAATCTCTACGATCTGACCACCACAGTAAGAAAAGTGGTGGTGTAACATTAATATGCTCAAACCAGTTGTCCTTTACCCCATATCCTAATACCATCCCTTCTTTTAACAATGCTGAACTTGTAACCAGCCTACTAAAGATAACCATAAAAGTATCTGCTTCATTTCCCTCTATATTCCCACAGGTAACAACACCAACACTCTGGAAGACATCCTCTCATGGGCGTCCTCTAATATTAAGCTAAAAACCTATATATTAGGAGATGTAAACATAGACTGGAACAAAATCAATAACCCTAACCCCACTATGTCAATCAATCTTTTTAATTACACTCAGCTTATTAACTCCATTACTAGGCCTAACAAAACCAACCCCCTGGCTCCATACTAGACTGGATCCTCATATCTCACCCAGAGTCATAAAATCTGGTGTCATTTCTGACCGATTAGGAGACCACCTTCCTGCCTTTGCCCATCGAGCTACCCTCTCCTCCCCTCACTCCCACCACTTCATTCATACTCGTAACCTCTCCAACTTTAATCCTACTACTTTTTCTGATTCCCTTAAGTAAGCTAACTGGAACCCCCTAAAAACTCTTCCATTAGATACAGCCATTGAATTTTTCAACACTTCATTCCTAAATGTCCTTAATTCGATAGCGCCAATAAGAACAAAAAGAGTAAAAACAAAGACTGCCCCATGGCTAACTAAAAACATTAAAAAAATCATGCTACAATGATACAAAATCTGGAAAACTTATCACCACAATAAACTGCCTGAATCCTTACTTAAATATAAACAACTGTGAAACCTAGCCAAAAACAAGTTATTAAAGATAAAAAGTCTTACTACATCAAACTACAAGCAAATCATGCAAAAAAAACCCCAAACAATTCTGGAACTCAATTAATTCCCTCCTTAGGCCAGGTACCATAAACAACCCCTGTCCTGATAGCAGCAAAACTGACAATGAAATTGCATCTCTATTCAACACCTTCTTCACCACTTCCATTGCTGAGCTTACCAAGACCTTTACCAAAAACAATCCTCTACTCCCCCACCCAACCTTCACCTCTCTCCTCACCCACCCCCTCCTTCATTCGAATTTAAACCCATCTCCACCAACCTAATAAAGAATCTTTTCTCTAAACTAAAGCCTTGCTCCAATGCACCTGACAACATTCCTTCCTCCTTCTTAAAAATAGCCTCTAATGGTATTGCTCTCCCTATCTGCATCCTGATCAATAGATCCCTTCTTGAATCGTATGTACCCAAACTTTAGTGCACTGCATACATACATCCACTCCACAAAGGTGGAAAAACTGTAACATCTCAAATTTCCACCCCATAACCCATCCTCTCCCCTATCTCCAAACATCTAGAAAAATTCACCCACATTCAGCTTTTGCCATTCCTTACCAAACATCAGCTATTCTCTCCTAGCTAACACAGCTTCTGCCTAGGACACAGTACCATCACCACCCTTCACTCCTTCCTACATACTGTTAATTCAGCTTGTGACTCCGGTCAAATAGTATCGTCAGTCCTGCTGGACTTATCTAAAGCATTTGATACCATCTCCCATACCAATCTACTAAACCATCTGTCTAATCTCAATTTCTCCCACAAACACTCACCTGGTTCTCCAGCTATCTTTCAGATAGGTCCCAGGCTGTCAGATGTGACCAGGACACTTCCACCTTCCTTCCTACCCCCACTGGAGTACCCCAAGGTTCCATACTGGGCCCAGTACTATTCAATATCTTTATCAATGACTTTCACAAAGCCATATCCAACACCAAAATTGTGCAGTATGCTGATGATTCCACCTTGATCTGCTGTGCCACTAACCTATCAGATCTCCAATTACTGACACAAACAGCCTTCTCAACCACTGAAAACTGGATGCTCCATAACCAGCTCACTCTAAATGCCAATAAAAGTAAAATCCTCATATTCTCTCCTTCAAAATCCTTCCCTATCAATAAAAATTCTCTCCAAATCACCAGCCATAACAACTCCATAATAGAGGTCGTTAACTCTGCCAAACTTCTTGGTGTCACTATTGATGAACAACTAAAATTCAACACTCACATCAAACTCAGTCTACTATAAAGAAACAACCACTTTCTCTCTCCTGCCACAAGATTTACTCTCACCACTTCCTTCCTCCTCCCCTCCCTACTGTACGGTGCCCCACTGCTTACCAATTTATCCTCTACACTCACCTCCAAACTGGAAAACTTGTTACAATAAAATCTCCAGATTTGCTAACAAAGCTAAATCCTCCTCTCATCACTGTCTCTCCCTTCTATCTTTAAATTGGCTTGAACTCCCCAAACAACTTGACTTTCTCCAAATCACCACAGCCCACAGATTACTCTTCCAACCTACTAGGTGTCCTGCACTATCCAATATTCTACAAACTTATATCCCTCAACGAACCCTTAGATCCACTCACCAAAACCTAATCACCATCCAAAAACCCAAACGCCCTGCTGGTCAACTTCTCCTATCCTTCTCCTTAGCTAAAAAATTGAACTCTCTCCCCCCATCTGTGAGGACCTGCAACAATCTTGAAAACTTTAAATCTTATCTACATTCCTACCTTTATCTAAACAGGAAAGGTAACTGTACTCTTTACCCTATACCCCCCAAGTTCTCCTCCGCTTTTACTCCTAGATAACTGCTCTACCTAGCTAACCTCTCTCCCAAATATAGTTAGAATAATATCTAAACTATAATTTCTAGCCTCCAGGCTATTTGCCTATCTTTCTCTCCCAAATAAAATTGTTATTGTTTGTTTTCTTTGCTGAATGCCACTTGTTGATTGTTATGCTAAGTTCACTTTGTAATCATTCATGTATCTAAACCATGTATTGTACCATGCTTACATTCTGTATGCATTGTGTATGTATTCCGGAGCTTTTCTCCCTGGGCCTCCACTGAAAATGGGCTCCCCAAGCCCAGTGGACCTCCCCGGTCATCAAACTGGATTAAATAAATAAATAAGTAAATAAATAACGCATTTGTGTCATAGCTTCTGCTACCATCAGCATATAGAACTACAGGCTTTGTTTCATCATAATACAATACTGGCAGAACTACAGTAACCATCTTTATACAACTCTACAGAATTCCTTACATCACAATACAGTAGTGTCAGAGCTTTACTTTTCATCAGCATGGAATGCACAGGCTTTGCAACATCCCAATACAGCACTGTTACAGCTTCAGTAAAGATTTGTGTCGAACAAAATAGGCCTTGCTACATCATAATATAGTTGTGTCAGGACATCATTTCATTGATCACAGAACACACACATGCTTTGTTACATTATAATACTGTGGTGTTAGAGTCACAGTTATGATCAGCTTGAAAGGTTTAGGCTTTGATAAGTGATAACCATGGCTGTGACACTACTGTTCTATCATCAGCACTGAATAATACAGGCTTTGTTATATAATTAAACAGTGGTTAAAGAGCCTCATTTCCCATCACAATTAAGCACAACTGGCTTTCTTTCATCATAGGTTCATAGGTAGTTACTAGGCTACCCTTGTAAGACATTTTAAGCCTAGCTTATTTCCCTTTTGTTGCCTGAATGAACTTATCCCATTTAGTATTAGAGCAGCCTTACCCATCCCATGGTCAGTAATTATATATTACCGCTAATAAGAATAACTGGGAACCTACCATATATAATTTGAGGGACACAGAGCTGCATCTGTCCATTAGTAGCATAAGGAGCAGTCCTGGAGTAAATTTTCTGTTTCCCATCCATAGATCCAAGTTTTGCTTGAATATGGACAGGGATAAGCTTTGTTTTATATGGATGAGGAGTCTGTTCCAGAGCAGCGGAATCTGCTAGACATACCTGTCTCTTTAAACCATTCTGTTCAGACCTTCAATTTCCATCAGCATGCCACAGTAAAGTTTTTTTTCCATCAAAACGCAGTATTGTGACAGCCACAGTTGCTATCAGCATGGAGGCTTTGTTACATCAAATATGGTACTATCACAGCAGCCTCAGTTCCCATCAGTATGGAGTATTACAGGTTTTGTTGACTCAGTAGTGACACTGTCTCAGTTACTATAAACATGGGACATAGAGGCTTTGCTACATTCTAACACAATACTGTCCGAGCCATTCTTACTATCAGCATGAAACACTACATGCTTTGGAACATCATAAACACTGTAACATCAGAAAAAAAAAGTTATGTCTTACCATAACGTTCCATCTGTGTTGTAGATCTTCACTAATCCTTGACAGTGGGCTTGGAACCAACTCAGCCGTTAATTTCAGCTCGTGCCTTCCAAACTCTCAAGCCAGGCACTACCCATAGTGCTCCTCTTGAAAATGACCTCAGATCGAGTTTGCCCAACATAGAAGACAGATAGGCAGAATTTATAGTTAAATAATAGTCATAATAGTCAGAGACAAGATATATGTCCTTTATATGAAGCTAGCTATGGAAAATCCAGTCCACTAAGTGTCTCAGGTTGGGGGAAGGAGGGTGGGGATGTCAAGGATTAGTAAAGATCAACACCACAGATGGAATGATATGGTAAGACATAACTTCTTTATCTGATGTTGTCAGTCTTCACCGAATCCTTGACAGTGGGACAGAATCCCCAGCTTCTTTAGTCTTGGGAGGTCTCACGGAAGAATATTTCTAAGCACCATCGAACCGAATGATGCCTGTTCCCTTGAGACCTGATCCAATTTGTAATGAGTGATAAAGGTATGAGGAGAAGACCAAGAGGTTGCTATGCGGATATCATCCAAAGATACTTTGGCATGAAAAACTGCAGAAGTTGCTGTTGCTCTCCTTGAATGGACTTTAAATGGATGTGAAAGTTGAAGTCCTCTAGAATGAGAGATGAAAGTTATGCAGTATCTAAGCCATTTGGTCAAGATAACCTATGAAACAGGATTACCTAATGAAAGAGAGGAGAATGGCACAAATAATTGGTCAGATATTCTAAAATCTTTTGTTCTGTGACGATAAATACATAACTGTATGTGAATGTCTAATTAGTGAAGGGCATACTCCCTTTTATTAGAAAAATTAAGGAAGAAGGCTGGCAGTTGTAGAGTTTGGTTAATGTTAGATTCCGAAACAACCTTTAGTAAAAAGGTTGGATTTGTCCTAAGTGCAACCCTGTCATTGAGAAATATTAAATAGGGAGGTTTGCAGGATAAGGCCTGCAGCTCAGATACTCTTCTGGCAGATGTAATAGCCACCAAAAATAAAGTTTTCCAAGACAAACATCTTAAGTCACAAGTTGCTGATGGTTCAAAAGGATTCATAGTAAGGTCCTGAAGAACTAAAGTTAGATCCCAAGGAGGGATGGGTTCCTTAACTGGAGGTCTTAACATTAGGAGACCCTTTAAAAATGCTTTACAAAGTTTGTGTGACATTAGAGATGCATCATTAAAACCCATATGAAAGTTGGAAATTGTGGCTAGATGAACTTTAATTGTTGAAGCAAAGAAACCAGTTTGGTAAAGGGTAGCCAGGAAATCTAATGCCTTATGAATAGGTCTGGTATAAGGGTTTAGTCCACTTTCAAGTGCCCAGTTAGCAAATTTTTCCCATTTACACTGATACAATTCCCTAGCAGAAGTTTTGTGATGAGTGACAATAATTTACCAGACAGGAGAAGAAAGGGAATGATGCCTGGCAGTCATGGGAATTGGAGAAGACACGCAGTGAGCTTGAGATGTTTGAGATTTGTATGAACCATGCCCTCTGGATGGGACAGTAGATCTGGAACTGGGTCTAGAATCCATGATTTCCAAAGAAGATGAGGGAAAGGAAGGGAAACCAAACTTGTCAAGGCCAGAAGGGGGCAATGAGGATTATTGAGTTCTTCCACCTTTTGGCTTTCTTTAGAAACTGAGATATCAAGGGAGTCAAGGGGGAAAGGCATATAGGAGACTGGGGTGCCGATTGTGGAGTAGAGCATCTCTGGGTGACTCCCCAGGTGGAGGAATTAGGGCAAAGTAACTGCTGCACTTGTTGTTTAGGAGGGATGCTAAAAGGTTGCAGCAAGGTTGGCCCCAGTGATGAAATATCTCATTCACTACAGGATTTAGAGACCACTCGTAAGTCATGAGAATGGTTCTGCTCAGTTTGTCTGCACTCACATTGGAGCTCCCCAGAATGTGAGTTGCTGTGAAAAAGCAGTTGGAAGAAATTGCCCATTGCCAAATGCTGAGAGCATCTCGACACAATGGGTAAGATTTGGTTCCCCCTTGTATGTTGATGTACCAGATTACTGACATGTTGTCCATCTGAATAGCTATTGTCCCTAGAGGAGGAATGTATAGGAATTCTTGCAATGCTAATAGCACTGCCCTCATCTCCAGAACATTGACATGCAAGTTGGCCTCTAATTGGGGCCATGTGCCTTGGACTGTTTTTCCCAGATAATGGCCACCCCACCCCATCTGGGAAGGATCAATTGTCACTATGGCTTGGGGATGGTGAAGAATGAATGGCCAACCAAGAGAATCTGATCACAGTACAGCCACCACGTGAGATCCTTTTTGCAGCAATCAATAATCAGGATTAGATGAGACATTGGAAGGTGCATCAGAAACCATTGGGAAGCAAGTAGCCATTGCAAAATTCACATAGATAGGGAAACAAGAACGACTGATGCTGCCATGGAGCCCAAAGTTTGTAGGACTAGTCTTGCTGGAATCCTTTTGTTTCATAAAATTAATTTGACTTGTGATCTGATTTGTTTTTCTACAGGGAGTGAGGCAATTCCTAAAACAGTCTTTAAATAGGCTTCAATAATCTTTAATTTCTGAGTGGATTGCAAGTTTGATTTCTTGAAAATTTATAGTTATACCTAGAGATGTACAGAGGTGTAGAGTGTAGTCTCTTGCCCATTCTAACTGATGCCTGTGGTAGCAATAAGAAGCCGGTCGTCGAGGTAAGGAAACACTCAAAATCCTAGCAATCTGAGATGAGCTGCCACAACTGCCATGCATTTGGTGAACACTCTGGGAGCTACAGTGAGACCAAAGGGCAGCAATCTAAATTGGAAATGTCTGGCTCCCAGCCAGAAGTACAGACACTCCCTGGAGCTTTTGTTAATTTTTATATGGTAATAAGCATTCTGAAGGTCTACAGAGCACATCCAATTGCCTTTTTCCAAGAATGGAAGTATTGAATGTACTGTGACCATCTGGAATTTGGTTTGCTGAACTGCTTTGTTGAATTGGCTGAGATCCAAGATAGGTCTCCAATCCCCTGTTTGTTTAGGCACTAAAAAGAACCTTGATTAAAAACGGATTCTGTTTGGTCTGGTGTGACTATTTGGATGACTCTTTTGTCTAGCAGTCTTTGAATTTCTAAAGTTGCTGCTTTCCTGTGATTGGGTGGTACGTTCGGGAATTTCTTCTGGGATGATGGCAGAACTGATAATGGTATTTTGTAAACTCTGGATATTAATCCCTGCACCCATCTGTCCATAGTTAATGTTTACCAGGCAGATTGGTGCAGAAAGAGTTGTCCCACAACAGCCTCCAGAGGAGGGCAATCGGGCACCCATTCAGGGGTGCTGGTAGGAAGTGGCAGAGAAAGAATCTCTGGACCCCTGGTTTTGTGGTCAATTTCTGCCTCTGGGGTGGTGCCTTCCATTACTTCCCCCTCTGCCCTGGGAATGTCTTTGTGGCATGAATCCTGGTAAGGCCCTTTGGATTTTGTAAATCATAGTCTCCCATTTCTAGGAGTGGCGAAATGTACGCCTATGGCAGAAAGGGTCTTACCATCCTTTTAACATCTAGCTAAAGTGTCTTTGACCTTGAGACTAAAAATGGTGGATCCGTCAAATGGAGTATTGACGAATGAAGCTTTGAATGGCTCCACAAAGTTGCACAAGCGCATCCAGGAATGCCTTCTAATGGCTAAGCCTGAACCCACTGCTCTGGAAGTCCCTTCAGCTGCATGAGCAATCAGCCTTATGGACGAGTTAGAAATTGCATCAAGGGTTACTAGCTGAGAGGTAACTTTATCCCGTACTCCTTCACCCACTGCTCCTTTGAGGGTGTCCGAGAGCTCCTTGATCAGATCCCTCTGTAGTCCAATGAAGTGTGCAATATAATTCAAGGACCTGACAGTGAAGGTCGCTGAAGCATAAACACACTTTCCAAATCTATACAAAGTCCTAGACTTCTTGTTAGGAGGATGGAAAATCAGACTTCCTTGGCAAGTTCATAGGTTCATAGATTGTGGTATGTACCTCTCAAGACATCTGCAACAACTGGAAAGGCCTCAGAAATACCTCACTAAAAGAATCACAGGCCTAAAGCAGATGCCCTACGCTGACCGCCTTAAAAAACTCCAGCTATACACTGTTGCATATCGTCTACTCAGAGGCGATCTCTGCTTAACATACAAGGCCATGTCAAACCCAGAGCTGTTGGACATGCTACACTTAAAGAAATCCCAATCCCTCAGAGCTACATGCTCCAGGGATCTAAACCTTGTCATCACAATAAACAAAACATGCTGGAGGGATAGGTTCCTGACCCAGAGACTCCCCAGACTCTGGAATAGATTGCCCATACATGTAAAGCAGAGTGCCTCTTTGGACCTCTTCAAGAGGAACCTTGACGATTGAATGGGAGAAAGGAAATTCACCCCAGGGATCACATCAGTCGCCCTGCTAGACAGGGGTCCAGGAAAGTAAATAATGTGGGAAGAAATAGCCAGGGAATTGTTATGGCTAGGCTTGTATAGGCCCTAGGGCTGATAGCCTAGTATCAACCTATGAACCTATGAAATTTAATGAGATTGTCAGCAGATGGAGAGATCCAAGAAGTAGAGTGTGGGCAGGAAAAGCCTTCAGGTATACTGACTCCTCCAAGGGAGGATGGATGGAGGACCAGCCACCCCTCTGTTTCAGGATTTCTAGGATGTCCTCAAAGGAAACATCATCAGGGGGTGACCTAGAGGAATCTTCCCCTTCATCAAAATCAGTATCTTCAGTGAAAGACTCTTCTGTGGAGTCTAAGTGCTTCCTCTTGCACTTCCTTTTTACAGGAACTTCCTCAGGGGAATGATCCAAAGAGGAAACCACCAAAGTGGATGCAACCTGGGATTTTTGTGCCCTCTGTTCTGGGGATGAGTCGGATGACAGCTCAGGTTGAGGGGATGTAGACAGTCATCCTGACAAGGATGGCAAGGACTGTGTGTCTTCAATCGACAAGGCCTTCTCCATGACTCAGAAGGCCAACCCCTTATAGAAGGATGGGAGCCTGAAATTGAACTAGACTCCTTTGGAACCAGGGTCATACCTTGCACCAAGGAGGCAGTCCCTGAAGCAAAAGCCTAGGTTGATGCTACAAGTGCCAAAGCAGCAAGGGACATGGATGGGTCTGAAACTAAGGAAACCGATCCATGCACCATGGACCCAACCAGAGAGCCCTGACCCCAGGAGCCCTCTAGTGCTTAAAACTCAGAGAAGCTCAAGGCAGCTCTCGGAACTGGAAAAGAGGATGCTATCAGAACTGAGACAGTCAGTGCCGGCAGTGCCAGAACTGGGGGCTCCAAAGACTCTATAAGAGGTGGAGGAGGAGGAGGAATTGAAGGTATTATAGACTGGCTGGTTCCCATCCCATTGTGGCTAGGAACAGAAGATAACCCCCTCACCATCAGAAGCTGATCCACCAGTCTCAAAATGTTGGCTTCTGAGACACTCTTAGTAGATCAAATAGAGGCAGTCAAAGGAGACTTAGGAGGTCTCGCTTCAAGAAAGGTACTTGGTGGCCTGTCTCTAAAAGGATCAAAGGTTGGTGAGTATCTTGTCCTAGGGAGAAAAGGCAGCTGAAACTCTTTTGGCACCAAGGGTATTGAGGGTACTAAAGAAGTCACTGTTAGCTCCAATACAATTTTAGGTGTGAAACCAGATAGACCTTCCGGTGCTGAAGAGCTCTTCGATACCAAGGTCAGCTTAAAGACCTTCTTGGATGGTTCTGATGAACTAGGAAGTGAAGAAGTTCTTTTCTTGGTAGAGGAAGAAGAAGAGGATAAAGATGTGCTAGCTTCAGTCCTAGACCCAGAAATGGCCTCTTCGAAATCAGATTTGAGGAGTCCCTTCAAGATAAGTTTATTCTTCCTCTCAGTAAAGGTACGGGTAGAGAACCCATGACAAATTAAACAATCTTCCTGAAGATGAAGTTTACCCAGGCAGTATACACATAAAGTATGTCCATCAGAGTTGGACATCTTACACTGGCACTTCTGGCACCTTTTGAAACCAGTGGTGCCTTTTGAAGTTTTATCAGAGGAGAGTTGTTTTTCAGCTATAAACAAGGAAAAAAAGTGCTGAAATACAGTCACACAGACAAAGAAGAGATATAGAGACAAAGAAGATTTTTTTAAACAATTAAAAGGGATACAAGTATCTAAAGAGGTAATAAAGAGTATAACTGTACCAACAGTGGTACTAAAAAAAAGACTACCACAGGTAGAAAGATGAAGAGAAAAGAAACAGAGTCAAACTAAGCTATGAGAGGAGCTGGTAGAGAGAAGATTTAAGAAGAAAATTAAGTAAAAATATGTAGATATAAGAGGATTAAAATAAATAAACTTACTCAAAATCAGCCTAGGTTCAAGAGAAGTACAAACACAACTGACCAACAAAGCAGCAAGATCTGAGGTACTTTTCAAGAGGAGAAGTACAGGTAGTACTTGGCTCTAGAGTTTGGAAGGTACGAGCTGAAATTAAGGGCTGAGTCAGTTCCGAGGCTCAGAATCAAGCCCACTGTCAAAGATTCAGTGAAGACAAATAACATCAGATCAACAATTACCATCATCATAGAAAACACAGACCATTTTACATCATAATACAGTAGAGTCAGAGCTTCTGCTACAATCAGCAAAAGACTGCAAGCTTTATAACATCATAACATGTTAGAGTCAGAGTTCCATTTACCATAAGTATGGGACAGTATGTCTTTGTTAAATCATCATACAGTAGTGTCACAGCCTCGGTTTGCATCACCATGGAGTGCTAGAGGCTTCATCACTTCATAACTCAGATGTGTTAAAGATTCAGTTGTCATCAGCATGGAACATACACAGCCTTTTTACAACAAAGCATACCAGTGTCAGAGACATAGTTATTATCAGCATGGAAAACAGGCTTTTTTTCATCACAATTCTAATGTGTCAGAGCTTCAGTTACCATCAGCATGGAACACTACACATTTAGTTACATCATAACATGGCAGTTTTAGAGCCACAGTTACAATCAGCATGGAATGCACAGACTTTGCTACATAATAATACTGAAGTGTTAGTGCCTTAGTTATTACCAGCATGGAACTCTACAGAGTTTTGTTTGATTGTGTCTTAAGGCTTTTCCCGGTTAGGGGTCGCCACAGCGGGACTCTGATCTGCTAATGATTGGCAGTAGATTTTTACGTGCTGGCTTGCTGGGCCTAACGCACAACCTTCTATGAAGGAACACCCATTCACGCATGTTGACACACAGAAGACGCTCTAACTGAGAATCGAACGGGCAACGTCTAACTGTGAGGCGACAACGCTACCGCAGCACCACCACCGCAGCCTAACTCTACAGAGTTTTTTACATCCTAATATATAGCCTCAGTTACCAACAGCATGGATGATAAGCATATTCCCACAAATTCCCTAATGCTAAACTCCTCATGTCCCATCTTAAACTAAATAAGCATAAGCAGCTGTGTATTATAGTACTCTGTATTCCCCCAGGCAATAATGCAACAACCCTGGGAAACATCCTAAACTCTATCTTACAGATGAAAAGATAATCTTAGTTCATGTTAATTACAATTGGCAGATAATTTTCACAAAATATTCAGCTAGCCTAAACCTGTTTGGATTGACTCAATTTATTTCCTCTCCCACACATTACAGTATGTCACCAATGGCAGCTTGACTGATTCCCTCAGTGGTCATCTCCATGTATTTGCAAACAGACTTAGTACCCATTATATCAAACAACACTTAGAACTTCAAGTAACCTCACTAATTTTAACCCCAATGTATTTAACAGAATTTTAAGCTCCTTTAACTGGTCTACCCTGAAAAATATTCCACTCATTGAAGCTGTGCACAAATTTAACTCACTTTTACTGAAAACTCTCAATAATTCACCACCAACTAAAACAAAAGAAGAAAGAATATGCATGCTCCGTAATTACTCATTCAAAGCAGGCACCTAATGTGTGAAAGAGATAGGGCTTGGAAAGAATTATTAAAATTTAGATCTCCTCAAAACCTGCAACACTTTAAAGAAGTACATAACCACACTAAGACAGATTATTGCAGACAAGAAAATCTACTGCAGTACCCCTTACTAAATCAGTCCTACCAACCCTAAACAATTCTGGCCTTCTATTAATAATATGCTCCACTCTTGAGCGTCTACCACTCATGCTCCAAATAACACTTGCTCTTACTAAAGATTTTCCTCTCAACAATACTGATATGCCCTCCTCTCAGACAGCAAACACCCCCTGTTTCACTCTAAAACCCATCTCAACCTCCTACATCAAATCTCTACTGCTTAAACTGAAACCCTGTTCTCCTTCAGTAGATAATTTCCCAGAAGAATATCTCAAACTGACAGTACCATAGCCTAGCCTTTGTCTTTTCTAATTAACAGATCTAAAAAGGAATCATATGTTCCTTCGATATGGAAAAAATTCATCACCCCCCTTAATAAAGGGGGAACCTCATCTAATATAACCAAATTCCAACCTATCTCCATGTTATCGTCTTTGTCAAAAATTCTGAAATGCATTAACAAGTAACTTCTTCAACATATTCTTTATGAAAAGCTCCTGACTCCCATACAGCATGGTTTTAGACTCCCCCATAGCACTACCAGAGCCTTATAAACTTTCACAGTTACTAGTAACAAAGCCAGAGACAAAAGCAAACTTGTCTCCACTGTACTCCTCGATCTCTCTAAAGTTTTTGATCTAGTCTGTCTCATACAAAATTGGTTAGCATGACAATCGATGACAATCTTTTGATTTACATATCCACAACAGCATCAAGAAAACCCATCAAAAACAAGGCACTCTACATAGAGTAAAGAGTTTCCTCACAGACTCTGCCAAGGTAACTGTAGCTGACACTTACCTCTTACCCTGTCTCCTATATCATCACCAAACTACAAGTCTCACTTAGCTCTAAACTTGAACAGTGCTATAACAAAGTTGCCAGTTTCACTTGTAACAAACGTTACTGGACCAATCACTGTTTACCACTAAAAAACTTAAATGCCTCAAGCTTCCTCAACATCCATCTTATACTCAACTCACTTTATTCTATAAAATCATCCATACCCCATCCACCTGACCAGCAATTAGACCCCTACTTCAGTGCTATCTTCCAAATTAACCCATTTGGTTAAATAATAAACAACTGCTTACCATCTACAAAGCACAAAAGGCTGCTGGGGTCGGTGTCTGTTCCAACAGTATAGCTAAAAGCTGGAATAAAATTTCAACATCAGTCAGATCTATCAGATATCCTCATCTTTTCAAACCATTACTTAAAGGCTTCCTCTCTGCCTCCCGGCTTTGCTCCTGCTCCTTATCTGGGACATAGCTCTGTAAAACCCTTCATCACCTTTCTTATACCACCCTTTAATGCACTAATCATTTAACCTAATTATCCCTTATTTTAATGTCACCTTATTGTATACCTACCTCTAATTAGCACAGCCAAATTACTATTCCATCATTACTTTTCTGTTAACACTCAAACTTGATTATCTCACATAATACTTCTCTATATTGCATTTCTTAAATGACTGCTACCTATCTTATACAACACTCTTCTGTCTGCATAGTCTCAGTACAAGGCTTGTAAATTTAATGTTTGTGAATATCAATGCAAATTTTGTTATACATACTGTTATGCTATGCGTTCACTGAAAATGCATTTTGCATTTTGTTATTGTAAATACTGAATGTATTAAATATGATACCTTGAAGCTTTTCTCCCCAGGGCCACCACTAAAAATGGGTACCTGTTCCCAGTTGGACTTTCTTGATAAACAAATGTCAATAAATAAGTAAAATAAATGTAATGTACAAATAGGTATTTGTTCACATTTAGGGATATAGTCTAACCTGGTGCTGAGGAAGTACTGAGTCAGCGTTTGGCTATAAAGTCTTTCAGAACGGTTTTGAAGGATGGGAGGGAGGGTGATGGATACAGATAAGGAGTTCTAGACCTTAGCAACATGGTACAAATACAGACAATGCGAGCAGATTTGATAGTTTTTTTGGATAAACAGGAGTTTTTGGTCACTGGACTGTAATGACTGACTGGGAACATAATTGCATAGAATGTTATTAAGCGATGGACAGATCTTCTTCTTCTTCTTTCACCTTCTCCCGATTAGGGGTCTCCACAATGGATCACCTGTCTGCTCATGATTGGCAGTGGAGTTTTACAGTGTCGAGTTGCCAGCCCGGTGCCCAACCTTCCACAGAAGGCACACACACACACGCACTCACACCTAGGGCCAATTTAGAGTGTCCAATCCACCTGCAGCATGTCTTTGGGATGTGGGAGGAAACCGGAGCACCCGGAGGAAACCCACGTGACCACAGGGAGGACATGCAGACTCCACACAGAAGAAGCGATGGACAGATGGGTTCTAAATAATTTTATTGGTGATAAGAAGCTGTGTATTTGTTTGTTGATGGGGTACTTCTAACATTTCTATTTCTTCCAATTCTTTTGGGTTTCTAATACCATGATAGGAATGAACCACATTCCTAAGTCAAAGTACAATTAAAGTTCATGAAATTAGTATTGTTTCACTCTTTGATGTTAGTCAAAAGTGCTCTTCGCAGCACCCGCAGTGTGCCCAGTAATTACTCCTTCTGCAATTCGTACAGTGTTACATGAATTGGTAACATATCTACACTTGTAAATTATTTTTTATAAGACTATTTGCTGCTGCTGCTACTACTACTGCTGGAACTGACTGGGTATCTTTCTTTCACATGGCTTTCATTTCTGCCTGCAGATCAAGGTATTTTATGACTTTGTGTCTCTCTGTATGCAAGACACTGTAGTCACTGAGTGTGGCAATTTTAATAATCAATGCTACTTTGGTCTTCTTTTCTTGGACCACTATATCCAGTTTTCTAGCATCTATCTTTTGAACTGTTGGTATTGGGTGATACCATGTGATATAAACTTTATCATTTTCTATGATTCTTTGTGGGTCTTGTTTCCAGTGTTTTTCAGCCACTTTGATACCACAATATTTGCACAATCTCCAGTGTAACAGTCTTGCCACATTATTATGCCTTTCAGTATACAGTCCCTCTGCCATTAGTGCATCGCAACCAGAAACAAGGTGTGTGACTGTTTCCAATTCAGTTTTACAAAACCTACATATGTCTGTTTCTCCCTCATGTTCAATGGACTTTCTAAACCAGTGTGTATGTAGCCCACTATCTTGGGCTGCCAATATTAACCTTTCATTTCTTGATGTGAATTCACCTCTCCTTAACCATTCCTGCATTCTTTCTTGATCAACATGAGGCTCTTCCAGAAGTTTTATATACCTGCAACTATGTTTATGTTTTTTCCACATTTTTTGCCTTCTCATCTGGTCCTTCACCTTATATTCTTTCTTTTGTTTTTTAGCACATTCAGTTGCTGCCTGGTTTTTATCCACTTCTGGTTTGATTTCCATTCCTGCTTGAAATCGATATGCTTCTGCTAAATTAAGCAGAGATGTCATCTTAGATTTATTTAACTCATGTCTCAAAATGTTCACTACATTTGGATCCTGTGTGGTCACTAGATATGTGTGGAGTCCCACGATTGCAGATCTGTACATGTAATCAATTTCAAGGAGGGGCCTGAGGCCCATCCCTCCTTCGGAACGGGAAATATATAATCCTGGTATACACTGATTTTTATAAATCACCTGGGAAGCATGAAGCATCCTTCTTGTTTTAATATCCAGTCTATCCAACACTTTTTGAGACCAGTCAATCACTCCAATACTATAAGTTATGCCAGGAAGAGCAAACTGATTTATAGCTTGGATCTTTTTCCTAGATGTCACTGCTGCTTTTAGGATTAATTTAATGCACTAACTGCTTCACCTGAATATTCCTTTTTAATGTCACCTTATTGTACTTTGTAACTACTATACATACTTTGAATTAGCACAGACAAATTATTATTCCATCATTACTTCTCTGTTAACACTCAAACTTGATTATCTCACATACCTCACTATATTGTATTTCTTAAATTACTGCTACCTATCTTATGCAACACTGTTCTATCTGCAAAGTCTCAGTACAAGGCTTGTAAATTTAATGCTTGTGAATACCAATGCAAATTTTGTTATACATACTGTTATGCTATGTGTTCACTAAAAATGCATTTTGCATTTTGCTATTGTAAATATTGAATGCATTAAATATGATACCTTGGAGCTTTTCTCCCCAGGGCCACCACTAAAAAGGGCACCTGTGCCCAGTTGAACTTTCTTGATAAACAAATGTCAATAAATAAGTAAAATAAATGTAATGCACAAATAGGTATTTGTTCACATTTAGGGATATAGTCTAACCTGGTGTTGAGGAAGTACAGAGTTAGCTTTTGGATAGAACGTCTTTCAGAAACGTTTTGAAGGATAGGAGGGAGGGTAAGGATCTGATGGATACAGGTAAGGAGTTCCAGGCTTTAGCAACATGGTATGAGTACAGACAACGCCCAGCAGATTTGCTAGGTTTTTGGACAGACAGGAGTTTTTGGTCACAGGATTGTAATGACCGACTGGAAACATAATTGTATAGAAGTTTATTAAGTGATGGACAAATGGGTTCTAAATACTTTTATAGGTGATAAGAAGCTGTGTATATGTTTGTTGATGGGGTACTTCTAACCAGTATCGGCTTTCGGGTGTTATACAGTGGTGGGTTCTGAAAGAGGTATCTGCTGCAGATTTAGCAACTTTGTTATACCATTGATCAAGTTTTGATTTTTGTGATGCCTGGAGGTTAGTAAGGATGAGAGCACAATAAAGAACTGTGAGGAGGGGAGAAGCTGTTGCAAGTGTAACTTTAGTTCTGTCACTTTTTGGCTCTGTAAAGCATTTGTAGTTTTTGATGAGTTTTTCGTACGCAATTTTGTAAATGCAGGTTGAATATAAAATTATCATCCACTATCATTCCTAATGAGTTGCTATGAGAAGTGATGGTTGTATTATTAAGAGAAAGGACTTTAAATTGTGTTTTTTCATGGGAGAGGGATTTTTTTTTTATTAGGGTTGAGCATGAGTTGTGAGTTACAAAACTATGTTTCAGTTGCTGTTAAAGCTTTCTGAGTAATTTGTTAGAGGTGTTCCACATTGTCAGATGTGCAAATAAGTGCGGCATCCAGCATTCTCTGTGTATTGTATTAGGGAGGCTTGTTGTGTGGATGTGTGGAGGTGTTGGTTAGAGAGGAGCCTTATGGTACAACAGGCATGACTTTTTACCCACCACGTACAGTTCTTCTGGACTTGTTACCAAGAACATTGAGATGGGAGTGAGACCGAAGTCTAATGTGACTTCTTTGCCTCTTCTTACCCGTTTGCCCTTACAAGTGAGAACACCAGTGAACAACAGAAGAAAAAGGTTATCCAGCAACAATCACAAGAGAAGGAAGCTTTCCATGGACAGCCCAATACAGAGACATCTAAACTGGTATTTAATCTTTCCCACAAATATTTGACTGATATACAAATTGATATCTTAAACAAGGGTTTATCCTTTGTAACAGCTATGTCTAGCAAACAACATGAAGTAATATTAGACTTGTGGCAGTTTGCTAGAAATATTAACTTGCATTGTATGTTTTCTAATACAGCTGGTAGTGAACATAATAAGTATAAAAAAACAAGTACGTTTTTGCCTGTTTCACAAGCAATTATGGACACATTTTTGAAAGTATGTGAAAGTGAAATCAACACACATTTTATGTTCCGACATAGACCAGGGCATTTTAATTTAAGTCTGCAGGAAAGACAAGCATTGAATGACCTGATTGCTGACAGGGATATTCTAAAAAAAAACACCAGATAAAGGAGGTGCAATAGTGGTACCGGACTACTTGATATACATAGAAGCCATGAATAATATGCTGGCAGATGAAGTTACATATATATATATATATATATATATATATATATATATATATATAGATATATAAATATGAAAAAGGTGAAATAAATTATTAGTAATGTAAGGGATGATCTTTTAGACCTATTAATGACAGGTATTGTTTTGAAAGATTGACATGACTATTTTATAGTTGATTATCCCAAGATTCCTAGTTTATCAAGTTTACCAAAAATACAGAAATCCTTGGTAAATACTCCATTAAGAACAATAAGTTAATGTCTCAGGTTGGATTACAGAAACAATTTCTAAATGGATAGAAGAACAATTGAAACACATGGTTAATAAAGCTGTTACTGTCCTGAGGGAATCTTCACATTTTTTACAAATATGCGAATATATGGATACTGTTAGTACAAATATAAGATTTATTTTAGTGACTCTTGATGTAAATAGTCTTTTTACATTCATTTTCAATGATGTTGTACCAAGTTCTATAAGTAACTTTAATGAAAGAATAGTACATATGGATAAACAAAGTATTGAATATATATGTAGATTATTAAGCACTATATTCGAGAATAATGTACTTGCCTTTGAACAGAAATTCTATCTACAATACTGGAGTGTTGTCCTGGGCACACCCTGCGCTAACAGTTATGTGAACCTGGTCCTAGCTGAGTGGGAAATGAAATATATTTTAAATGAAGACAACCAGAAGAGCAAAAATTAGCAGCAAAGGATGAGAACCACAGGTGCAAAATCCAGTAAAATACTATTTATCGGTAAGCGCTTTCATCAGTTTTAAAATCATCAAACTTCTTCAGACACCATTTTACAAACATGCCCAGCCATTTATACCAGTGTCATAACTATCAGCAACCAATGACATCAAGTAAACACCCACACATGATTCATTTAAAAATTCAGGAACCTACAAGTTTAAAAAAATACATGTTCCTTAAAGAGACATTCACAGAACTGTTAATATTGCATTACATCCATCTGCCATTTGAATTTATATATTACACCATGTTTCTAGTGATAAAGAATGTAATTCTATCTGTCATAGGCTTTTAGTTTCAGCAAACTAGAAACGGACACCATGTCATTTAATCCTGATGGAGAAATATCATTCAGATAAATCTGCCACTATACCTCTTTCTCTTCTAAATATAGCTTCCATGGTCCCCCATGAGCTTTACTTTGTATCTGCTGTAATACCGCAAATTTAAAAGCGTGTTGGGGAAATACCTTTAAGTGTCTGTATAAAGCATTGGTTTCCTTGTGTTGTGCTATTTCATAAAAATGCTCATTTATTTATTTATTTATTTAAATTTGTTGACCGGGAGTGTCTGACTGGACGTAGGTCCATTTTCAGCGGAGGCCCGGGGAGAAAAGCTCCACAGTAAAATAAACAGACAGTAGTTACATTGGATTACATAGCGATTAACAATTTAACATAGCAATTACTTACAACATATTTACAGATGAAGAACATAGTACATCAGTAGACAAGTAGAATCTTTATCCGTGAAGTACATAACAGACATTAACAAATGTTACAATGAGAAGTTCCTGTTGTATAATAAGTACTAGGCTTATGAGCATCTGAGCTTGCTATAATCAAGGTAGTTAGTGGAGTGGAAAGAAAGGTAGTGGTTGGATGGGGTGGATGATATTAGAGTGGGACATAAATTCTTTGTGACAATTTACGTTGTTTTTTGCCCTCATAGTATCCATTGCATTGCATGCATAGGGGAATATAAACCACTGTCTGAGAATAGCAGCTATAATTGCCCTTTATTTTTATGGTCTTGTCCACTACCTTAATGCTGGACCCAATAAAAATAAGTTGGCATTGATGGCACATACCACATGGTGCCATCTGACAGGTCAGTGTGTGCTGGTATCAATACATTTCCTTTCCAAAATATTTTTTATATTACTACCCCTTTGATATACTACCTTAGGGGTTGGTCCAAAGGTGTCCAGCATATCTAACTCCCCTTTCATAGTACTCCAGTTTTTGTTTAAAATGTAAGTTACCATATAGCTGTCTTCACAGAATGTAGTAACAAAAGGACAAAAAGAAGTATAATTGGTAAAAGTTAAACTCCTTTGTTTGCCATGACTAGATTCATATATTGCTAGACTGCTACTGGTCATAAACTCAGGTGATGATTCTACCTGTGTACTAGGTTGAATGGGGGGAGTGATATTAAACTTGACCCTTGTATTAGCGTTACATAAAATCCAGTATTTCGCTTCCTTATAACTTCATCCCTTATACTACGAATCAAAAGGAAGGGATACCCCCTATCAAAAAACATCTGCCCCATTACATCACATTCACTCAAAAAAATCATTAAATTCAGAAACCATTTGGGCTGCTCTTACAAGATTCCCCTTAATGATTCCACGTTTAATATGTGGTGGATGACTACCAGTGTAGTGTATATAAAAGCTAGAAAATGTGGGCTTTCTATATATTTTAGATTGAATTCTCCCACCTTCTGTCTTGGATAATTCAACATCCAAATACACTATGCAATGTGTACCCATTGTATAAGTGAATTTCAAAAAGTCAGTCGTCTGATTGATATATTCTACAAATGTACTTATTTCCTCTGGGGGGTCCCTTCCAGCAAATGAACAAATCGTCCAAAAAGTGGGCATGCATAGAGATATAGGTATGAAATCTGCTAGTAAAAAGAAAACATCTTTTCAACTAGGCCATAATGATACTGGCATACAGTGGGCCACAGGCAGAACCCATGGCCACTCCCTGGTTCTGCTGGAAATAGTGCCTTTCAAACTGAATGAAGTTATATCTTAACACTAATCCATCAGCTGGCTATAAGTGTTAATAACATCTTGGCAGAGTTCCATCACTTTATGTAAAAATTCACAAAACCATTCCATGACAATTTGATGAGGTATGCAACTGAACAAATCTTTTAAATCTATTGTAATGGAAATTTCATCATATATAGGTTTTAAACTGTTACACATTGACAAAAAGAGCCAAGAATCCTTACAAATGTAAGGAATCTTTGAAACACAATTTTTTAACTTGTTATCAAGGTCTTTTGCTATATAGCTAGTTGTAGACAAACCAGAATCAACAATTGGGTGCAGAGGGATTATTAAGATCCTTATGGATCTTCAGTATACCAAAACTCACTGGGAGCTTAGGAAATTCAACGGTCATATAATTATATTCAGTGACTGTTATTTGGTCTTGTGTCACATGTCCAACAAATCGTAATCAATTTTCCTATAAGCCACAAGCTTCACCTATAAGTCTCACTATACAAAACTTGAAACATTTTCTGTATATAATCATCCCATTGCATCACTACTATTCATCCCCCTTGTCAGGCTGCATGTACCTTATATCATGGTTTGTATACAATTTCTGCAAAATATTTATTTCCTCAGTTGTTAAATTACTAATAGTGTTGTTATACTTCAAAAAAAGTCTGAAATCAACCTCACAGGCACCTTCAAACACTTTTAACAAGTCATGCAGTTCTGGGTTGTATACAGTAGGTATTCTCAGGGCAGGTTCACCATCACTGCGCAGTGGTTTTCTATACATATGCTTAAAATTTAAAATACAAACATATAATTTTAAATCGCATATAAGTCAAACAATATCACTACACTTGTAAGGTACAAAATTGTTACCACTACTAAAAAAATCAACATGAGCACATGAAAAAGAAACACTGCTATAATTATATATCTTAAAGTCCCGCACAGAATTAAAAAAATTTACATGGGCAAGAAATAATGTTGATTTCCATTATTTTAAACTGAGTCACCTTTGGTTCCTCGTGTTGTTTTGGCCATTTCTCTGCCCATTCTATCCTCTCCTGTTCCTCTAAGGGTATGGACTCTGATGCTGTTGCCTCTGATTCCGTATTCTCTTGGACCATCCGACAACTGGTGGGTCTAAAGGGATAGAGGGCTGACCATTGTTGATTTGTCCATGCTGCATGACATCAGAATTATTACTAGTACAATGAGAATATGAAGTCTGGTCAACTGGAAGGGGAGGAGAGACTGTACCTGAGGCATAGACCCACCTATCCCCCTCTAATCTTTTGCTCTTCCCATCTATTATTTGAATACATAAAGCATCAATGTCTTTAAAAATATTCCCATATTGTATTTTATACTCAGCACACAAATTAAAGTGATTTATTTCCCTATCCAATTATTTTATTTCACTGTGTAATTTATCTAAAGTCACTCAGTTCTATGTAACCAACAGTTCTGTTAATTCACAGTCATGTCAGGCAAACATAGCCAACAATTCTTGGTGTAAAAGAGAGTGTTGCACCAACCCAGTTGGAAATCTCAAGACCCGGTGACCTTTAGGTAAAAGTTTAGATTTCAAACATTCATGAAAGTAAATATTTTCTTGTTGCAGTCTATGATATTGCGTTAACTTGTATTTAAGTAATTTAATTTCTTTTTAATTGATGGTATATTACCTTCAGTAGAACCAGCATTTGGTACACCCTCTGTAGCCATGACTCCAAGGAAAATGGTGGTTGTCGACCTGCATTGCTTGTATTAACCAAGGCAGAAACTTCATGGGTAGGTTGTGCTGGAGGAATAATTCCTCTGTCCATGTTAATATCCACATTTCTCAGCATCTGGGTAGTAGGTATTAAAATCAGGCAATTCCATTCTCTCGACATCTGGAGGCTTAGTAACCAGCTGCTGAAAAAGAACAATTAAATTGTCAACTGCTTCATGAAGCTGTAAAAATTCAGCTTGTGGTACACTTGAAATGCTCTCCACCACACTGCAGAAACACCAACCTGGAAAAAGCAACATTTCACCAACCAGAAGAGCAAAAATTAACAGCAAAGGATGTGAACCACAGGTGCAAAATCCAGTAAAATATTGTTTATTGGTAAGCGCTTTCATCAGGTTTAAAATCACCAAACTTCTTCAGACACCAGTTTACAAACATGCGCAGCCATTTATACCAGTGTCATAACTACCAGCAGCCAATGACATCAATAAATACCCCCACATGATTCATTTAAAAATTAAGGAACCTACAAGTTTAAAAAATACACGTTCCTTAAAGAGACATTCAGAGCACTGTTAATGTTGCATTACACCCATCTATTTGAATTTATATATTACACCATGTTTCTAGCGATAAAGAAAGTAATTCTATCTATCATAGGCTTTTAATTTAAGCAAACTAGAAATGGACACCATGTCATTTAATCCTGGTGGACAACTAGCATTCAGATAAATCTGCCACCATACCTCTTTTTCTTCCAAATATAGTTTCTATGGTCCACCATGAGCTTCACTTTATATCTTCTGTAAAAAAGCAAATTTAAAAGTGCGTTGGGGAAATACCTTTAAGTGTCTGTATAAGGCATTGGTTTCCTTGTGTTGTGCTATATCATAAAAATTCTCATAATTTCTTTGTGACAATTTATGTTGTGTTTTGCCACATAGTATCCATTGCATTGTATGTGTAGGGCAATATGAACCACTGCTCGAGAATAGCAGCTATATTTGCCCTTTATTTTTATGGTCTTGTCCACTACCTTAATGCTGGACCCATTAAAATATGTTGGCATTGATGGCACATACCACATAGTGCCATCTGACAGGGCAGTGTCCTGGCATCAAAACATTTATTTTCCAAAATATTTTTATATTACTACCCCTTTGCTATACTACCTTAGAGGTTGGTCCAAAGGTGTCCAGCATATCTAAGTCCCCTTTTATAATACTCCAATTTTTGTTTAAAATATCTGTTACCATATGTCTGTGTACCAGGTTGAATGGGGGGGGGGTGATATTAAACTTGACCCTTGTATTAGAGTTACATAAAACATGTATTTATTTTAAACTTGTAGGTTCCTGAATTTTTAAATTAATCATGTGGGGGTATTTACTTGATGTCATTGGCTGCTGGTAGTTATGACACTTGTATAAATGGCTGGGCATGTTTGTAAAATGGTGATTTTAAACCTGATGAAAGCACTTACCAGTAAACAGTATTTTACTGGATTCTGCACCTGTGATTCACATCCTTTGCTGCTAATTTTTGCTCTTCTGGTTGGTGAAATTTTGCTTTTTCCTGGTTAAATGAAGACAATCCATAGTTATCACATATAGATTTATATCGTAAATTAGTTGATGATGTGTTTTTGTGGCACTGCGTTGGTGGTGCTGCAGTAGCGTTGTCGCCTCATAGCAAGACGTTGTCCCATTTGATTCCCAGCTAGAGCATCTTCTGTGTGGAGGTATACGTGAATGGGGCGTGCCTTTGTTGAAGGTTGTGCGTCAGGGCTGGTAACCGGGTATGCAAAAATCCACTACCAATCATTAGCGAACAAGAGTTCCACTGTGGCGACCCCTAACCGGGAAAAGCCAAAAGACACAAACAAGTTGATGATGTGTTTATCTTGTGGAAAGAGGATGTACAATAATTGAATGCCTTTGTTAGTTACTTAGAAACAACAACTGCATTTTTAAGGTTTACTATACACTCATCATCAGACTCTATAGAATTTTTGCATATTTTATTGAAAGTGGATATTAGAGGTAAGTTAAATACTTTATTATATCATTAGCCTTTTTGGAAAAATGCTCTATTGTATAGTGGAAGTATGCACCCCAACATATTTTTAAGAATATTATAGATAATCATCTCTTGAGAACTTCTAGGCTTTGTAGCAAGGAAAGTGATTTCTTATATCAATTGAAAATGACTGAAGTTAACCTATTAGATTGGGGGGGGGGTCTATATTAGAACATCAAAGTCTTGAAACATCGAATGTTCTAATATTGACCACTATTCAGTGAATGCTGCAAAGAGCGAAGCTGCAGAACACCAATTTTTTTCCTAGGGAAAGAATTTGGTTGGCCATTTCTGTCGCATTGCTATTTTCAGCACTGTGGTGGAAAGTTACGGGTTGGGTTCAGGTAAGTGTGCGATTGTGTGGATGTGAGGGTTAGGGCATGGGTTAGAGCGCGGGTCAGGTAAGTGTGCAATCATGACGGACATTAGGGTTAGGGTGGGGTACGTGAGTTAGGGTTAGGGCGCGGGTGAGGTGAGTGTGTGATAGTGATGGACCTTAGGGTTAGGGTTTGGGCTAAGGTAAGTGGATAGATAGTAGTGTTTGTACAGTTTAGTGTAGGGTTAGATGTAGGGTTTTAAATGTATGTGTGTGGATTGCTGTTTTTTTGGTATGCTTGTGTTGTGTATATGTGTTTCGGAACAGCAATTTTTTTCCCTGGGAAAAAATTTGCTGTTCTGCATGTTCGATATTGTAAGTGTTCACTGAATAGGGGTCGATATTAGAACATTCGAAATTTTAAGACTTTGGTGTTCTAATATAGAGCCGATCGGGGCTATAAGATTAAGGACATCAAAAAAGCACCAGGACAAGTTAAATCTATGCGAAATGGGAAAGGTAGACCATGGTATATGAAAATACTATAGAAACTGTTAGTATAGAACAGAGAAATACATCTAGAGTCAGGATATTGTTTCATTTAGTACAGACTTTAGCTATATTATGGATATAATACAAAGTAACTGGAAGCTGTTACTGTCTGATAATAGAATCAGAAGTATAGTGGTTGAGGTGCCTAGTTTTAATTATAAGAGAAATCGTAATTTATAGAGTTTATTATGTTATAGATCTAAACAAGACAATCTAGGTAAATTCTATAGTAATATGCTAGGTACACATCCATGCAATAGATGTAAAGCATGTAAGTACATCAAGAGCAATAATGAATTTATACATCCCGTTACAAGAAAAATATATAGATTTTTACACTATGCATGTTGTTTTACAAAAAAATATGATTTATTTAGCTACTTGCACAGAATGTACATGTTTTTCCATTGATAAAACCAACAGAATGTTGAAGGAACGTATTTTGCAACATGTAGGAGATATACAGTACGTAAAAATGTACAAAGAATTGCAGTAGCTCAACATATTAGTATGTATCCACAGCATGGTTTTAAGTTTATGGTCTTGGATGTTTTCACCCCTACAGTTAGAGGTGGTGATATAATGAATGCTACAGAAGTAAAAGAAACTTGCTGGATAGCAGACTTAAGAGCCGATGTTCCACCAGGCTTAAATGGTTTTATACATTTAAACCTATTTTAAAAGCTAGGAGAAGATAATTGATTTTATTGATTAATTGAATGTCTAAGTTGTAAAATGCTGTGATTGGCTATATATATGTATGTATATGCTCACTGTTTTATTCTTATGTATTGATCTGATGAAGGAGACATCTCCAAAAGAGCTTATCTATTTTATTGTTTTATTAAATATATGTGCTTAGCCATGGCTGTTCTACTCCTGTTTTTCAAGTACACATATTTGCTTTTTCTATGGTGGGACTGATACTTGCGTTGTTGCTTATTTATTTTATTGATACCTATAGAATTGGTAGCTCTTGAATCATATAAGGGTGGCCTGAGACTAAACTATTAAAGGCTGGATAGAAGGCTTTAGACAAGTCTAGAAATCAGGAGGAGACTAGTTTGCTGTTATCTCTGGCTTTATTGACAATATCTGTATAGGTTAGAAGTGCAATGTTAGTACTATGGGAAGGATGAAAGCCCTGTTGTGTGAGTGATAGGAGTTCTTCTTGTAGGAGATAGTTTAGCAGATGTTCTTTAATACATTTTTCAAGTATTTTGGAAAGGGAGGATAAGATTGCTATAGGTCTAAAGTTAGTAATGTCTGTTGAATTTCCTCCTTTGTGCAGAGGGATAATGTGTGACTTTTTCCACAGAGAGGGAACATACAATACCTGGATTTAGCAATTTATAAGTATTAAGAGAGGATAGGCAATAGTATCAGTTGTTATTTTAAGGTACTCACTTGGAAGGTCATCAGCTGAAGTATAGCTTGGTTTGAGTTTAAGAGTAGTTTTATATATAGGATGTGAGCACAGTTTTAAAGGTGAAAGTGGATGTGGTGATACCTGGCTGGAGGGTTAGCATTAGATGTTGGTTGATCCTTGGTTAGAGATGCATTACTATCTATGAAATAGTTGAATTGTATTGTGGTTTTGAGTGATGAGTTACTGGGAGAGGGGTTAGGATTGAATTTATGGTAGGAATGCAAGATTTCTTTAATGGCTTTTATGGCTGTCCAGAATTTTTTTAGGGCTATCTCTACTATTCTTCTACAATTATTCTGAAATGTATTGTAGTATAGTTTTTTGTCTTCATTAATTTGCTTTTTAGTATGATTTTGAAGCATTCAGAAGTTTTCAAGATATTGAGGTGTTTTATATTGTTGCCATTATTTCCATGCTTTTTCTCAATCCTGCACTAGCATTCTACTCATTTTGGATAGCCAAATTGCATTATTTTTTTCAGTCTCTTCCCTCTAGGGGGTGCAAGACTATCCAGGCTATTTAGAAAAGTTGTACTGAATTCATATACAACATCATTTAAAGGGAGTATTTTTAGAAAGTTGCACCAAACAGTGGAAACGTATCAAAGCTAAGAGTGTATACTGGTTCAAATATAGTATAGCTGTTTAATAAAACAAATGAATAAAATACAATGCAAGTACTGAATACTTGCACAGAGAGCCGCTTTATCAGGCAATAACGCACAATAGACCATCCCTTGATATTTATAGAAGACCTTGACAAAATCAATCAATTAATTAAATAAATACTTAAAGGAACATCACATAATACATTTTCTTACTTAATGCAATTATGTAAAAAGTTTAACTCTGGTTTTAAAGAAAAGACTTCATTAAGACCAAGTAGACTAAAAGCTTCAAAGTGTAAAATCCATTTGTTTTCTTGTCTCTCGGTAATATTTTTTACATCACCTCCTCTAAGGGAAGGTTGTATATTCTCTAATAAAAATGTAAAAGTGTGTGTATCATCTGTATTATACATATGTTTGTACAAAGAATTAGTTAGAACCTTTCTTTTAATTTCTGAAACATGATTGTTTATATGTTTCTTAAATCTTTGATTGTTTTTTTCCTATATAAAAAGAGGCACATTCTGTGCATTGTGCCATATAAATCAGATTAATACTACAGCAATCATCAGTGCCTGAACTTCAAAGACAACTGGGCCAAATTCAGGAAGCCTCCGTGTAAGAGTTATAACTCTTACAAGGAGGCTGCAGTTAAACGGTGTGATGTCAGCATGTCATGCATATGCATGAGGTGCATGAGGCATGCTGAATCACACTGTAACTCTTACACGGTCCATGTAAGACAGTAGGGGGCGTGTCCGTTGGCTAAGCCCTGCAAGCGGACATGCCCCGGAAGTCTAGAATGGCAGAAAGTAAACAGCCACGAGAGAGGCCATGGAAATGTGAATAAACACACTACACAACACATGCCCCCACAGACTAGCAATGTAAAAAGTGAACAGATGTTATAAAATGAAAATGAAAACTGTTTTATTTTTTTAAACCCCGTAAATGTTTGCTACTGTGTGCGCTCGTGTGCGCAGGTGTGCCACTAGCGCAACTGCAGTTAGCAATCAGTGGAAAAGGATATAAGAACTAAATATGCAAAGTAAGCCAAGAAGTAATAGCATAGCGGTAGAGTTGTCAGCTTTAGAGCAGGCAGGCAAGGTTCGAACCTAATAAGCACTAAAAAGGCCCCTGACAGTATTGTACAAATGTAGAAGTATTTCCTTTTGTAAAATGGAATGAAATGGAGCATATATTTTCAAGTAATACAATAATAAAAATATTTAGAAATGTACTGATAGCTAAGCTGCTGTGAGACAGAGTGCCAGTAGCTGAGTAGTGTTTCAAAGGCTGCAAATTGCTTGCCCGGAGCTAAGCACTAGTTTAACAGGCAACTGTGTGCAATTAGCTGTGCTTAGCTTAACATGCGTGTTACTAGCCAATTAAGGTTTAACACAGCGCACACCGTTTGCGCGGAGGTGCACGCCGCGCCCACAAGCTAACCGCCGGTGCGCATGCGTTAGCTCTGTGCAAACGAGCGCAGACCTGGGTTTAAGTGCTTAAAAGTGCCTTTGGCATGTTTGATTGACAGGTCCTGAACTCATTTCTAGACAGTCATAAAAATTAAAAATCAGTGGTCAGATATGAATCCAGGATACCATGCACTAGAGTCAAGGTACTAAACCACTAAGCCATGACAGAAGTACTTAGAAATGCAGAAATAGCATATATATAGGATGTAATCCAAAATGGAGCATGATAAAGCAGTTTCTGTGAAGTAGATACAATTCCAAAATGGCCAATCATAGAAATGTGAGGGAAAATCGGCATATATAAGCCCCATAGGCGGGAATACACAGCATAAACGATTGTAGAATAGATCTGCAGGCAGAATGAGTGGAGTAGGGGAGGGACGTTGCTTTCGAGCACAGCGGTGGGGCATTGAGGAGTCCAGATACATGGTCTGGCTCCTAGTTCACCATCATGAGGCCCAACTCATGCAGGGCCAGGTCTCATGGGGAGCATACAGGGCGGAGGCATGAGACCAGTTGGCTCATGATCTCACTAGTGCTACTGGGATTCCACGTACTGGTGAGCAGGTCCATCACCACCATGCGGACCTGAAGCGATGTAAACAAGACCAGTTAACCCAATGGATCCAGGAGGCCCGGGATATGCCCAACGCCCCACTACTGAGTAAGTTACATTTTACTTATGTATGTAAGGAATTCAACTAGCTGATACCATGGAGATGTGTATTCCAATATTACTTGTTTTGTATTACAGCTGCAGGTGTCCGCTCTGTGAATCACAGGGCACATGACCGCAGGCTAGTGCAGCTGCACCACCATGCAGGTTAGTAACCCCACCTAGTACTTGTAAATAAATATTATAGTGTAGCACATAGCAGAACACTGCAGTGTATTGATTAAAAGTAATAGAATGTGCAAGCAACAAGTGAAAGTCTGCAGTTATGGCTGCAACAAGTTCATCAGTATGCAAGTGAAACTGGAAATATAATTGATAGAAATAAATAGTTCTGTAATACAGATGTCCCACCATTAATTAAATGTAGTATAACCTGCAGTAGTCTCAAGAGTACAGCTTCAGAAGCTGAGTTAATCACATGTGAGATATATCCCCTGTTGAAATGCTGAATCATGACAGAATTGAGGCTGCTGGAAAGTGTTTGAATCCCCACAGGTCTAATATGTGAAAAAAGCCTAGAAGTACCAACCTGAACTGTGAAATAGCAGGATGTGTGAGAGTGACAGAAAGGGTCATGTATCAATAAATAAAGTAGTAATAACTCATGAATATATAAGCCTCAGCGTGGTTCTACAGAACTAAATGCATGTGGGAATTAAAAATTAACATCTCAAACTGATTTCAGTGTGTCTGAATCTTGAATGTTTAAGCCAAAATCTGTATATGGTGATGACAGTCAACAATTGTCAGATAGAATGAATGATTGTCTGACATACTAAACATCCATAGTTGTCCCCTGCCCTGTCATCAAAGTGTAGTAGGATGATGTATCTGATCAAATTCAAAATAACTAGGATAGTGATGTATCTGTAACAGGTCTAGCATGACAGTCAATTAAAAATCACTTGGAAACTATCACCCACAAGTTAATTGTGTTTCTATTACAAATGTATATCAATGTATAATTTATGAATGTGTCATCATTTTCTTTCTCCACCCCACCCTATAATTGCAAATTAAAAACTCACTAAATATTGGTATGTGAACATTTCATTAACCATGGACATTTGTCCTGTTGTTTCAAAAATATATGCATGTCCGTTGTTGCATGTGCCCTGTTCATAACTGCAAACCTGATGGCCTGTTGCCATTAATCAACCCTGCATGTTGTTTGATTGTGTATTTCTGTTCAAATAATGCATGTGATATTGATATGCCTGTTGTTCAATGGTGTTAATATCTGGGTGTTTGTTTAATGGGAATGCCAATGCATGCTGTTACAACTAATTTGAATGGAATAATATGCTACTAACCCAAACTAACATAACATACTCATAAACCTAGAATGCTTGGGAAGGCAGGTCCCAGTGGACCCACCTCTCACACCTCATCTGGCGATTGCACCTGGCACTAGTGCCCAGGCTGGACCCTCCTCTGGTGGCCCTGTGCCACCTTCGGGTGGAAGCGCTGCAGGGGATGGGGCCTGTCCCCCCTCTCCAAGCATGGCTGGAGGAGCCCGTCCACTCACCATCCAAGGTGTCCAGTCTGTGGTGTGAAGGGAGATCCAAGACTCTGTTCTTGGGCCCCTCCACCAGCTTGAGGCCCGGGTGGCACAGCTTACAGGCATGCCCATTGTCCCGCCTGCACAGCCCCCAGCACAGCCCCGTCCTGGGCTGTGAAGGAACAGTGGCAACTTCCTATGGGTGGGGATATCAGTTCCACTGTTGCCATCTGTGGGCTCATGTGCCCTGGATATCCCAACCTCCTTCCCCGTCAATTGTGTAACCCCCCCACATGTGTCATACACTGCCCCTGTATGCGTCTTGTCTGCCTTGTCTGTTAACCTACCCAACCTACCTCCCCAGCTATACCGACTACCTTCACCTGACATACCACTCTCACCTGATAAAAAAAAAAAAGGGCACTCTGTACCCACAAAAAAATTATGCCCCATACATAGCTGTCCATGTTGCACACATGTCCGCTGGACATTGAAACTGTTAATTACAATTGGCTGTACAACAGGTATTAATGTTGTACTGACACCTCTCTCAGGGGTGGAAGGTTTCAAATGTCACACCAAATTACATACAAATGCACAGCTGTTGCTGAGAAAGACATGGGCAGCTATGGGTCTCACCTACATCCTTCCTGCAAATCCCAAGCTTGTTTCCCTACTGTCTTACCCTCTTTGTGACCCCTTTTTCACTACTTTCCTGTCACCCCTTTTTCTTTTCTTTCAAAGAAAATAGCGCGGGTGTGCGCTTGTGTTAGCGGAGCTCACCGCCAGTGCGCATGCGTGAGCTCTGCACAAACGAGCGCAGACCTGGTTTTAAGTGCTTAAAAGTGCCTTTGGCACTTTTGATTGACAGGTCCTGTGCTCATTTCGAAAAAAAAAATAAATTCCCACTGCCATTCTCGAACCCTGGTAACACAAGTCTGTATGACCTACCACTAAGCCATGACTCTCAAACAAAAACATAGTGCTAACATAAATATAACATGTAATAGTAGGAAACAATATAAAGGCAATATAGGATGTGTACTACCCAAAGCATGTCAGGTAGATTTTTAATGCCCGAATTACTGGATTCCCATACTAGTTTAGTGTTAACAGAAACAGCCCTGCTAATTGTTAGCTTGTACATAATAATGTAAGGTAATGTACATATATGAAAGTATGTATATGTACACATACATACATATATATATATATATATATATATATATATATATATATATATATATATATATATATATTAATACATATGAAATATAGTGGTAGGTGTCAGTATTCATACACACTCACTACAGGAAACAGTGAAGATAAATGCAGCAACCAGAATCTGAAACACAGCCTGACTCCTGTGAGACTTACTAACCCTTTTAACTGCTTAAAGGTGCCTTCAGCACTTTGATTGACAGGCCCTGTACTCAATTTGAAAGCAAAATAAAAGCATACTATTAGGCCCTACCACAAGACCATTGTAACACTAGTCTGTATGAACTACCACTAAGCCATGACTCTCATACAGGAATATAGTGTTAAAATAAGTAGAACATGTAATAGTAGGAATGAAGATAAAGGCAATATAGGATGTGTACTACCCAAAGCATGTCAGGTAGACTTTTACTGTCCTAATTACTGGATTCCCATACTAGTTTAGTGTTTACAGAAACAGCCCTGCTAATTGTTAGCTTGTACTTAATAATGTAAGCTAATGTACATATATGAAAGTATGTATATGTACACACACACACACACACACATATACATATATATATATATATATATATATATATATATATATATATATATATATATATATATATATTAATACATATGGAAATATAGTTGTAGTTGTCAGTATGCATACACACTCACTACAGGGAACAGGTGAGAGAAATGCAGCAACCTGAATTTACAACACAGCATGAATCATGAGAGACTTACTAACCTTCACACTCACAGAACAATGTTGACAGCATACCAGCGTGGTCCACGCCCTTACAATCTGAAAGGGCAATGCCTATCTCACATACCCTTTTATAGCACTGTCCTGAAATCACAGTGAGACATGCAATCAATACACAACTGGCTGCATGCAATTACCAAATGCTGCCTTACAATTGATGCAGAGGCCATCACATGGACCTATGCAGATACCTACAAAAGCATCCAGTACTAACACTCCACACATGCAATACATTCATTGCACCAAACTGATGGAGAAAGAGAGAGAGAGAGAGAAAGAAAGAAAGAAAGAAAGAAAGAAAGAAAGAAAGAAAGAAAGAAAGGCAGTGATAAAAAGCAAAAACTGCATCATCACGGCAACAAAACCAACAGCAGCAGCAGCAAACAGCAATTAGCACCAGTGACACAGCAACAGCTGACACAAACACAGGTAATTTAAAGTAGCAGGTTAATACTGTGTTTACTGTGAAACCTCCAAATGTATCATAGTTCACTATCTATAGGTATGTCCATGAGATAGGTTGTGTGTACATAGTCCTGATATATATACATATGTAATATTGCTGTACATGTCTTCCATACTTAAAACTTCCATAGCTTAGAACACAAGGCCAGTTATGCATATGATGCAGTAGTTCCCAGGGTCAGTAGAGGTTCCTCCTCATTGGTGTGGTACCACTGTGTATGTATGGCACTGTTCAGGAACATATCCTGTAGTATGGCCAGGTTTTAATATCAGTCTGTAATGTGGTGCTATGCCCTCTAGGGGTGAACGTATCACACATGCAGGGATACCATTTTGTAACAGTGATGCTGTGTGTTCTGCAATGTTGAGGGTGGCCCTCACCTGGACATGTGAGATGATAGGGAGGTTACATTCATCTGTGATAACTAATTCCACTTGTGTAGGAGAATGGGGGGGGGATACCTGCACCTAAACTGTCTGCAACAATGTTGCCAATATCTGTGCATTTGGTGAATGTGAAGCTTCTTACCACTGCTGACCACAGATGCCTTGCCTTCATGTGAATCTGCTCTGTGCTGCAGTAGCCTCCTGCTATTGTTATACAATGTGCCTGTATCTGTAGTCCACTGGACAGGATAAATAAGTGGTGTGCATACGGTCTGGGTTAGATATGTGTGTGCACATTACATGCACTATGTGGGATGTCTGTGGTAAGCTTTTGCAAAGGGGCCAGCAGTGTGTGTTGTGGCTTCCACTGGCCCAGTGGGCTGCATGGATAGCATCACAGTCCTAACTAGTGAATAACTGTGTAATTACATACGTACATAGCAAGGTAGTGTACTGTGCTTGTGGTGTTGTTGGGATATGTATATCCAGGCTGAGTAATGTGTGTCCACATCAGTGTTGGATGGCAACACACATACAATATGTTGGGATGAACACCCAGAGTGTTTCAGAAGTGTTGCCTGTGCAGAAATATCTGGCCATTACCTGTGCATCCCCCACAACACACACACATGCAACATATGGCAGAAGTAGTATAGCAGTACACATAGGTTCATTGGTTCATACTAGGCTATTTGCCCTAGGGCATTGATAAGCCTAGCCAGAATGTGTTTGTCTTTTGCCACCCAATTAAAATTTATTTTGCTATGCCCTTTTCCGAGGTTAGTATACTGTGCCTCTGTCTAACAGTGACATAGAAGTGATACCCGGGGTACAACTATGATCTCGCATCCACTCATCCAGATTCCTATGGAAGAGAGTCAATGAGGGACTCTGCCTAACCTGTACTGTGAGTTCATTACAAAGTGAAGGGAGCCTCTGGGTTAAGAATTTGTCCCTCCAGCATGTCCTATTTATTTCAGTGCTAAGGTTCAGGTCTCTTGAGCATGTGGCTGTATGGGATTTTGATTTCCTGAGGTGCAGCATGTCCATTTCTTCTGGGTTGGACATGGTTGTATACGTCAGGCACAGATTGCCTCTGAACAGGCAGTATGCCACTGAGTCCAGCTGGATTTTCTTTAACCGGGCAGCATACGGCATCTGTTTGAGCCCTTTGATCCTCTTGATGAGGTACTGTTGGGGTATTTCCAGTTGCTGTATGTGTCTGGTTACGCAGACAGTCACCCATGGGTTCTTGTGAGGGCATCCGTGGCTGTACTGCCTCTTGCCAATGTGCCCAAGGAGGTATGTCAACCTCCACTATGTTTTGGACTGTTATGCAGGCACAGGCACGTATGGAAAGGTACACCAGACAGGGTCTGAGGGAGCTGACAGCATGTTGCACAGCCATGACAGATGGCATGCGTGACATTGTGAATTCTATTCATAATTTCACAGATGTCATTGACAGATGTTGAGGGGGACATACAACAGCTGCTCCACAACCAGATGTCCATGGGCCAGGGCGATGGTGTGCGTTTGCAACGTCGACGTGGCCGTATGCCAGCAACAGCACCAGCTGGCAGTCGCCGTGGACGACAACAGGCCCACTCACGCACCTCAAGTGCCAGCAGCAGCCCCAGAAATGCTGGGTTAGTGCTGTCATCAGGACGCCCCAGGAGACCACGTGCACGTGGCTCTGGACAGTCCCAACAGGGAACTGTGTCCAGTCAACACACACCCGCTTCCGATGACAGTACCCAGTCTGGGATAGTACTGGATACGGTCCGTAGCACCCCTGCCAGGCACAGGTACCGTGTCCATGCCCACAGACATTGATCTGGATGACCTGACAGGTGCAGTCTGTGGCTGTCCACAAAACCCTGTACATGGCAGCCATTATGTGGGACTGTGTGCATGCTTACACACATGCAGAAATTTAACACCTAGGGCAAACACATACACACACACACTGCACCAACACTGGTCCACCCTGTACTGCTGCCCCTCACAAACACACATACACACACATGTCAATTGGTGGTACCAGTGGCTGGCTTGGGCATACCTAACCCACACCCTGTGCATATGATGACACTGTGCCACCTCCTGCATACTACAACATCAGTGCAGGAAAAGGTAAACACGTTGCTGATGCACAGGGTGACTACATAGATGTGTATAAGTAGTAACATGTTGGTAACTGTTCACTGTTCCACTATGATTGTGTGTATATCCCAGCATTCCTGCTGCAGTAACTGTATGAATGTCCTGAATTATCTGCACACATACTACTTACCAAAGTGTACCAGCTGCACACCATCACATGCTACCATTGACTATGGGAATGTGCATCATGTGCTGTATTGTAGATTCAGCTATATGTATCTGTTCTGTCACACATGCATTTACACCCACCCTGCTACCCCCACACATGCACACGCTCACCTGCCATTTCCATTATTTATTACCCTACATGGTTAGCTGTCGACACATGACAGGTACACATTTGAAAAGTGCACTATTTGGATTACTACCGATTTCCTCTTCTCTACCTGTACTCACAGGGTGCAGGAAACCTCATTAGTTTAAAAGTGTAATGTGCATCAGGTACTGTGGTTCCCTGATTGCCACATCCAACATGTTTTCCATACAGAAATGCACACACAGAAACATCCCACATCCACACACTTGCCACATTCAGGTTTCAAAACACTATCTAGGTATGTTCTGGTACATGTGCGTGTTACAGTAGCATGTAGCACTATAATGAGTACTGGCAGTTGTCTGTTGTCATGTTGTTTGTATAGGGTGCTGTCAACATAACTGTTTGTTAAGGGAAATGTGCACCCTGCAGTGCGTAGCCCCATTTGGCAAAAGCCACATCCCACCCCCAGCATTGTGCACACACACTAACCCCACTCACACGCATACTTTCCATTTGCAAGATTCAAACCCCTACCTAACTGTGTTATGACACTAGAGACAAACACATTAGCAGAGTGCACTATTTGCATTAGTAGGAGAAATCCTTTCTAATGCTGTACTTAGAGGGTGCTGACATCATCTGTGTTTAAGAAGAGGGATGTGCACCCTGTAGTCTGTTCTCCCAGGTGGCAAAAGGCACTTTTCCCTTACAGCATTATGCACACACAAAAATCCCACTCACACTAACGCACATACATTCCCTTTGCAGAATTCAAACCCCTACCTAATTATGTTATGACACTAGAGAAAGACGCATTAGCAAAGTGCGCTATACGAATTACTGGGGAGCTTTTATTCAGGTAATATTGTTATAGAGTGCTGACATCATCAGTGTTTCAAAAGGGGAAATCTGCATCCTGTAGTGTACTGTCACAGTTGCTAATAGGGGCATTTCCCACACACACATAGATGTGTTTGAGGTTTGCATATGTGGGGGATCCAGTACTCCAGTGTGATTAGTATATGGTTTGATTGCAACAAAGAGGGATATACTTCAGGTGGTGATCATTTTGTACTCATGTTTGTGATGATCAGGTCTAGTATATTTCCCCTCTTGTGGGAATGTTGACTACTTTTTCCATAGCTAAAGAGTTTCTGAACTATGGGAACCCTAGAGCTTGGGTATTGTGGCTTGAGTAATGTTCACAGTCTATGATTGGGTAGTTGAAGTCACCCAGTATGATGGTGTTTGCAGAGAAATCTATACTCTCCTGTGTCGTCATGAAGGCTGTGTGGGATTCCTGAGTTTGAGAGGGTGATGTAAGAGCTTCTCTGTGTGTCTTTCCATGTGGTCCAGGGAGGTACATCTCAGGTTGTTCACACCAGCATGGACAATGACTGCCTCATACTTGTACTTGCTGTGGAGTGACCTGAGTGCTTGTGTTATTTGGCACATTCTGTCACCCGACAGGTAGCTAAATGTGACTCTCACCTTGCTAAGTCGGGAGAGCGGGACGTCAGTGTGTCTGACTATGGCATCACCTATTATAGGTGTGTCACACATTGTGTTTGGCCTTATGGGCTGTGCCTGTTAAGAACACTGACTTTGTGAGGTCTGTGTTGCTTGAGATATGTGTTCATGTGGGATGCAGCATGTCTGGACATGTCATTTCTGTCTGTGGTCTGGTAAGTATCACCTTTGGTGACATAGGTATTCATATGTCAGCTGGTGAGCATTTGCAGTGTTACCTACTGAAAGTGGTACAGCTTGTTTGTTGTACAATGGACTACATGCAGCCCTGCTTACAGTAGCTATGTTTGCATGCATGTTTCCTTGCAGTTACCCTGGAATACTGATCCGACCTGCCATGCAGAGTTACACAGCTTCTGTGGACTCCTAGTGACATCTGCATAGCTTACTATATGTATGTTCATGTCTCACTTGACAGAATGTCACTGTTTCTCCTGTGCACATGTATGTTGCCTGTGACACTTTGCATATGACTTAGCTGGCATCTGTCCACGTGAGCAGTCATATATGCCACTGCAGGACTCTAAACCTGATGATGCACACACTCGAAATATTCCTCAGCATGGAGAACATCACTATCTGTGCAGTAACAGATACCGGATTCAGGGCTACCAACAGCACCCCAGCACTACCAAATTATACCTCATACCATGGTTTTCAGGCCCAAAACTTGCACAAAACCACAAAAAGAGGGGGTGTATTGATATTCATCCAAGATACCCACACCTCCAGGTTGGTGGCAAAGCACCAAACATCAGAGACTATCCATATGCAAGTAACAATGGGTAAAACTGCCTTCCAGGTTATAGCCTGCTACAGACCACCCTCACAAACACAAGAACTGCACTTGGCCTTCCTGAAAACAGTTGGAAATATGTAGGTCTGTCCATACACCATTATATTGGGTGTGTTAAACTACCCAAACATAGACTGGGAGCATGACTGTAGCTCCAACACCGTAGCCCACAGATTACTAGAATTTATATACCAATATGCTATGGAACAATTTGTTACCACTCACTCAAGAGGGGAAAACATACTGAACCTGATCATCATCAACATGGGGACTTTATGCTCCAGACCAGAAGTGTATCCCTCACTGGTAAGATCAGACCATAAACTAATCTCACTGGATATTCACATCCCAAGGCCACCCCCTGCACAGAAGTATACAGTAAACAACTCATGTAAAGCATGTTCACACTCCTCATAAATGATGTGTAAACCTTCAAAGCCCCCAGGCCTGTTGAAAATATGGACCAGACTGCAGATACCTGTATAAAGGCATTCTATGGACACCTTCAGGAATGCATGGATCATGCAATCCCAAATAAAAGCAAGACCCAATCCTCCAAAGGCAGACGTCCTGTGTGGTGGACACCAGCCATAAACAAACTATACAATAGAAGGATGAAGCTACTAAATGATACAACAAACTCCCAAAATGTGAAGGTATCACTGATGAGTATTAGAAGAAAACTACAGGCACTCATAAGATTGTCTAAGGCCATCTTTGAGAGAAGATTCCACAAGACACTGAGGATAATCACAAGGCTTTCTGTAGTTATGTTAGGAACCTGGGTGGTAATTCCCAGATATGCTCAGAGGTAGTCCAAGATGTCAAAAGAAATACCAAACACACAGACATTGCCAACATCCTAGTGGACAGGTTCACTGCTACCTTCTCCCCCCCTCCACACCAAAAGAGCAATTATTTCTCCCAGCAGAGTGCTGCCCCCCCTGACATCTCAGATGCTCAGGTAAGAGCTGACCTCTACAAAGCAATAAACACTGCATCAATGGGACCAGACAGTGTCCCAGACTGTGTCCTACATGAACTCCAAGAAGAGCTACACCCAGACATAACACTACTGTTCAATCCCAGCCTTACTACACGATATGTGGCCAAAGAGTGGCGTACAGCAACAGTGGTCCCTCTACATTTAGGTGGTGCCTTAACGGATCCTGGACACTATCGCCCCATAAGTCTGAATAGCTTGGTCTGCAAAGCTATGGCAAGGATCATCATGAACCTCATAAATATAGATATTGGGGACCTACAGACACATCATCATACACAGTTTGGCTTTGTTAATGGCAGATCCTGCCTCTCAAACCTGTTTGATTTCTTTGAAACAGTCACCAAGGCCACTGTCAAGGGGAAGATGGTCTACACAGCCTACCTGGACCTTGCATAAGCCTTTGATACAATACCCCACTTGTGCATTCTAGGGAAGCTCACCAGTGTACATATTAACCCCTGTGTCACTACAGATATTGCACAGTGGCTCAAGGGCAGAACACACATGGTTAGAATTGCTGGAGCCATGTCAACCTCAAAACCAGTTACAAGTGGTGTCCCACAAGGCTCAGCCCTGGGATCTGTCTTGTTCAGTATATATTTATCAGAGGTACAGGCCAACATGGAAGGACTGTGGCTGAGCAAGTCGCAGATGACTGCAAACTGGACACCATAATCAACTCTCCAGCCAACACACGCATCCTCCAAAAGGGCCTCTTAGAAACAGATGACTTGTGCCACACCGTGGCCTCAAGCTGAATGCCAAAAAGGGTATAGTCATCCCCTTTGGCAAAAACAAAGTGACCACAAAGTACCACATATGTGTTAATCCATTAAGTACAGACGAAGGAATTATGGACCTTGGGGTACACAAGTTGATAGCATTCTCACATTTGACAACCACATGGCCAAATTGGTTAGAAAAACATTTTATATAGGCCACCTCATCATGAAGGGATTCACATGTAGATCAGGGGAGGACATTGTGCCTCTTTACTCATCCCTCATCATGCCCATAATTGACTACAATGCCCCTGTCGGCATGCACCTTACCAGACACCTGCAGCAACTGGAAAGACCACAAAAGTACCTCAACAAGAGGATCAAAGGGCTCAAACAGATGTCACATACTGACTGGTTAAAGAAACAGCAGCTCTACTCAGTGGCATACTGCCTCTTCATAGGCAATCTGTGCCTGACATATAAAGCCATGTCAAACCCTGATGTAATGGTCATGCTGCACCTCAGAATATCCAGATCCCATCAAGCTACACGCTGGAAAGACTTGAACCTCAGGAGTGATATACATAGGACATGCTGGAGAGACACATTCATAACTCAGAGGCTCCCTTCACTCTGGAATATTATCCCAATACAGGTTAGGCAGAGTCATTCAGTGACTGTCTTCAAGATGAATATTAATGACTGGATGTGACATTGTAGGGTTACCCTGGGTATCACTTATGTGTCACTGTTAGACAGAGGCACAGTATACTAACCTTGGAAAAGGGCATAGCAAGATAGATTTACAATGCATGTTGAAAGCCACACACATTCTGGCTAGGTTTATAAATGCCCTAGGGCAGATAGCCTAGTATGAACCTATGAACCTATGTATCTTGTGCACCATTGACCCTATGTGCTGTTAATCACCAATGCAATCTCAATACTATGGTAGCATGTGCAAAGGTCAGTTGTCAGTCACCTCTATGGTACAGTTGTGGAATATGTGAGTCATGTAGTAATGTCACAGCTGCCACATGTACACAGTCAACCCTATCCCCTACCCATGGATATACAACACATGTATGAGATGGAAACACATAGCCAAACTGTGGACTAAGCACTCTGATCCCAGTACTGGCATAACCTGTCAGGTGGCATGAAATACTACAGTGACTGCAATACCAGTCTGATGTAGACCTACACTGACAGCAATACAAGCACGGGAACACACCGGGCCATTCATGGAGCCTAGGAATGGCATCCTGCCTGAGTGGCAGAAAACCTCTGCAGCTGGCACACAGGCATACATTAGGCCTGAACACAGCACGCATAGCACATAGCACACAAATCCTGTGTGCCAAACAAGCAGTCTGTACAGCTATACAACAATCCTGCTGCAGTTGTGTTAGGTACTTTTATTGTCCGGTACAGTGAGGTCATGCTCACCAGGCTGGACAAGGTGAAGGTCACAGTGATATGCTCTTGGGGCACTATGGTCCACCACATAACACAAGCATACAGGTCAGTCAGATGCATGGACACATATGACTCAGTCATTGTCCATGCCACTACAGCTGATGTGTGATGTCCCTCACTGGAATACATGATAGGGAACATGGAAGGGCTCACTGAGCAAGTGGCACAGGCTGGTAGAACCCTGACCTTGGTTGGCATCATACTCTCACCAGGAATGCTGACATATTACTGAATGCTAATGAATTACTGTAGCTACAACACCCTAGCTGAAAGGTTCTTAGCATGCGGTCACTGCATTGCTATGGAACAACTTCTTACCACTCCCACAACAGGTGCAAACATGCAGCACCTCTTCATCAACAACATGTAGACTATATGCCCCAGACCAGGTGTGTATCCCTCACTACTAGGTTGATAGCATCTACATCTCACACAGTATATACACATCCCACATGCAGCACCTGCACAGAAGACCACAGTCATAATGTTACCCAGTGCAAATACCATGTATTCACATGTGGCAGGCATCACACATGGTAACTATTGAAGGTCACAGGTACATATGTGTATTTGGCACACATACATCATGTGTGCATTGCCATAACTGGTTTAATGGATGTCATGCATTATTGTGAGAAACAACCTGCACACATGGGCATTCTCTGTGAGCAAAACACACGTGACATGTCTGGAATCAAAAGCCATAAATAATTGTGATATTGTTTAGAAAGGGGTATGTGCATCCTGTAGTGTGTTTTCCCAGTTGCCAAAAGGGATGTTCTTTTTATACACACTTACCCCCCTTCACACACACTTGCCACTTGCTGGATTCACACCCCTACCTCACTATGTTATGACACTAGAAACTAACGCATTAGCAGAGTGCGTTATTTGCAGTACTGGAAGATTTTCTTTCTCCTGATATACTTATAGGGTGCTGACATCATCAGTGTTTAGAAAGGGGAATGGGCATCCTGTAGTGTGTTTTCCCAGTTGCCAAAAGGGATGTTCCTTTCATACACGCACACACTAAACCCCCTTCACACACACTTGCCACTTACTGGATTCAAACCCCTACCTAACTATGCTATGAAACTAGAGACGGACGCATTAGCAGAGCGCGATATTCAGATCACTGGGAGATTTTCTTTCTCCTGATATACTTATAGGGTGCTGACATCATCAGTGTTTAGAAAGGGGAATGGACATCCTGTGGTGTGTTTTCACAGTTGCCAAAAGGGATGTTCCTTTCATACACACTAACCCCCCTTCACACACACTTGCTGGATTCAAAACCCTACCGAACTACGTTACGACACTAGAGACAGAGGCATTAGTAGAGCGTACTATTCAGATCACTGGGGGATTTTTTTTCTCCTGATATACTTATAGGGTGCTGACATCATCAGTGTTTAGAAAGGGGAATGAGCATCCTGTGGTGTGTTTTCCCAGTTGCTAAAAGGAACATTTCCCTTACACAGACTTGCACACAGACCAACCACAATCACCCACACACACACACTCTGGATAAGCTGTCATTCCCTAGTGCAAACAGCCTAGTGTTGACCTCTACACCCATATGTTTAACTGTCAGATGCACATTATTTGGTGCTGATAGCAGTGTTTGCAGATCTTTATTGCCATAACATTTCCTGTTTGTATGAACAACTTGTGTATCTGTGGAAGATGTTTGCATATGGGGGAAATCCACTTATATCATGTATGTCTCTGTAGTCATTTAAGTGTGAGCACTGGTCAGATTGCTATAATGTTGTTGGTTACTGGAATAACATGTACATATACCAGATATATGTGGCAAAATGCTAAATTGATATTTGGACTAAGTGTGTGAGCATGCCCAGTTTAGCCTTCCCATGGCATGTTGTGTGAAAGATGTCTCATTTATCAAAGTGTGTGAGCATGCCCAGTGTGAGCTTTCCAAATGTTGAACTCTGCAGCCCATCACATTTGTGGATGAGTGTGAACTTCAACAAATATCTCCTGTTTATGGTTGTGTGTTCTGTGTCATGTTGTGTAGTTACTGTCCAAATGCTTTTTGTGTGAACACAACAGGGATTATACTGTGCCTGCAGGTTTTGCATGGGATACTTTGCATACAATTGTCAACATCTGTTCATACTGACCTAACACTGTAGTACTGTATAGTGTAGTGGTTCAGTACTTTCACTGTGGTGGACAGTATCCTGGGCTTTAGTCCTATCACTGCTTTACATTTCCATAGTGAGCACAACAGCCTGGTTAGGGTCCAGTTGTGCACATCTGCACAAAGGTGGTGCCTCTACGGACCCTGGTAATTACCGCCCCATAAGCTTAACAAGTCTAGTCTGCAAAGCTATGGAGAGGATCATAGTGGAGCTCATAAACAAAGATATAGGGGACATGCAGACATTGGACCCGTCCCAGTTTGGCTTTGTCAAGGGCAGATCATGCCTTTTGAACTTGGTCAACTTCTTCAAAACAGTCACCAAGGCCATTGATGAGGGAAAGGCAGTCCATACAGCCTACCTTGACATTGCAAAGGCTTTCGACACAATACCCCACTCGGGTATTGTAGAAAAACTTACCAACTTAAATGTAAACCCATATGTCACAAGATGGGTTGCAAACCGGCTTAAGGACAGGACCCACAGGGTTAGAGTTGCTGGCGCTATGTCAGACTCCAAGCCGGTCACAAGTGGTGTCCCACAGGGCTCAGTTCTTGGCCCCCTATTGTTTGGCATCTACTTCTCAGAAGTACAGGCCAACATGGGAGGACTTTGGCTGACAAAGTTTGCAAACTGGGCGCCATAGTTTGAAGTGCATCAGACACGGATATCCTTCAGAAGGGACTCACGGAAACTGATAGCTGGTGCCAGAGCCATGGCCTGAAGTTAAATGCCAAAAAATGTATAGTCATACCCTTCGGGAAAAGCAAGGTAACCCCAAGCTACCATATAGGTGGCAATCCTCTAAGCACAGAAGAGGTTATCAGGGACCTGGGGACCCAGGTTGACAGTGGCCTTTCTTTTGACACTCACATTGCTAAAGTGGTTAGAAAGACCTTCTACATTGCCCACCTGATCATGAAGGGATTCACATCCAGATCTAGTGAGGTCATTGTTCCCCTGTACTCTTCACTTATCAGACCAATGATCGAGTACAATGCCCCATTTGGGATGTATCTCACCCGACATCTGCAGCAATTGGAGAGATCCCAAACGTCCCTCACCAAAAGGATAAAGGGACTCCAACATCTGTCATATGCTTCCATATTGAAGAAACTCCAGCTCTATTCAGTCGCATACCGTCTGCTCAGAGGTGACATGTGCCTGACATACAAGGCCATGTCCAACCAGGAATTAATGGACATGCTCCACCTCAAAAAAATCCAAATCCACCAGAACCACTAGAGCAAGTGACTTAAACCTTAGCATGGATATAAATAGGACATGCTGGAGGGATAGATTTATCACTCAGAGACTCCCTATGCTGTGGAATAGAATCCCGGTCCATGTGAGGCAGAGCACCTCGCTGGCTCTGTTCAAGAGGAATCTTGACCTGTAGATGGAAGATCATAGGTTTACCCCGGGAATTGTCTCTGTGTCACTGCTGGACAGAGGCACAACAAACTAATGGGCACAGTATTGTTTCCATATAAGGGGTGGCGTAAGCCACAAAACTCTGGGATAGGCTTATAAATGCCTTAGGGCAGATAGCCTAGTATAAACCTATGAACCTATCTGACCATGTTGCATTATGTTCAGATATTAACTACTTACAACAGCCTCGTCCAACATCAGTAGTGTATTCCACAACATAAGCGTACATTGGCAAACACTATCGATGTGCAATAGGCCATTTCTAATGCTAGTCAGAAAGTGTGTTTGTCCTTTGACACATTGTAAGTGTAATTTGCCATGACATATGTCATGTTTAGTATACTGTGCCTCTGTCTACCCGTGACATAACAGTGATACCCAGGGTAAACCTACCATCTCCCATCCACTCATTAAGATTCCAATTGAGGAGAATCAACGAGTGACTCTATGGATAACCTGTACTGGTAGTTTACTCATGCGTGGGGGTGGCTTCTGTGTTATGGATAATGCAGTACAGCTTATCCTATGTATGTCAGTGCTGGGGTTCAGGTCCCTCATGTGCATAGCTCACTGCCATTCAGATTGTACAAGGTGCAGCATGTTCATTGATTCCAGCTTGGACATGGCTTACTACATCAGGCACAGCTTGCGTCTGGGTGGCCAGCATGGCAGTGTGTGGAGTTGCACTCTGTTTAATCAGGCAACACATTACATCTGTTCAATCTCTTTGATACTCCTGGTGAGGTACTGTTGTGGACTTTACAGTTGATGGAGGTGTCTGCTGAGGTACACCCCACAGGGGCTGTTGTAGTCAATTGTAACGCTGATGAAGGATAACTGCAGAACCACAATGACCTCCCCTTATGTAGATGTCATAACCTTCATGATTAGGTTGGTATATGGATTGTTTCTGTTAACACTACAGCCACATGTTTGTCCAATGCAGGATATCTATCACCTTGTGTACCCAGGTCTGTCATTACATGTTAAGTATGTAATGGGTTAACACTTATGTGGTAATTGGTGGTCACTTACTGTATATCCACAGAGGTTGACTATACAGTTTTCTCCATTTAACATGTTGACATGGCTATGGCACCAGTTGTCTGTTTCTATGTGGCCCTTTTGTGGGATGCTTGTGTCAGCTGGAGTGTCAGATATGTTGGGCGGTTTGTAGTCCTCTGCAAACATGTTCAGGCACAGTCCTTACATGTTGGCCTGTACCTATGGGGCATATATACCAGACGGGGAAGGTCCCAGGACCAAGCTTTGTGGGATACCTGTTATATGTGGTTTGTAGTCTGACATGGCTGCAGCATGTCTGACCATGTCAATTCTGTCATTGGTCTGGTTTGCAACCCCTCTAGCGACATAGGGGTGTATATATAAGCTGGTGAGCATATCTATATTGAACACGTAGGGTATTGTATGGAAGGCTTTGCAAGGTCCATCTACACTATGTGGACGACATTGCCCTCATCAGTGACCTCAATTACTGTTTCAACTGAGTCACACATGTTTAGGGGTAGGGTCTGCACTTAATAAACCCACACTGGGTAGGGTCGGGTGTCAATAGATCCCCAATATCTTTATGTCTGCGGTACATGCTGATCCTTTCCATAGCTGTGCAGACTAAGCTTCTCAGGATTCTGTGGTGGTTGTTTTTAGTATCCATTCAGGCAACACCTTTCTTGAGAACGACCACTGTTGTTGTACACTGCTCTTTGGGTTCATATCCTGTGGTAAGGCTGACATAATGTCAGGGAGGCAGCAGTCTGTTGGGAAAGATATTTTGCATTATGGGGGGGGGGGCTTTGCACTGCACCTGTCGGGATGTATGTTGGCAATACTTGTGTGTGTTTGGTATGTTGTTTGTAATATTTGTGTGATCCAAAGCATATTTGGGAATTCACAACACGCTTCCTACCATCAGTTGCAGCAGCCTTGGGGTTATCCTTAGTGTCCTGTACAATTTGTATCATAATAGGTTCATAGGTTTATACTAGGCTATCCACCCTAGGGCATTTGTAAGCCTAGCCACAGTATGTGTGGCTTTTGCCACCCCTTGCTATGTGAATATTATGGCCATTTATGATTTACTTAGCTGTGCCTCTGTCTGGACATGACACAGTAAAGACCCCCAGTGTACATCTACAATTATCCATCCATTTTACAAACTTCCTGTTGAAGAGTGTCAGTGAGGGGCTCTGCCTAACATGTAGTGATATTCTGTTCCAGGGTGTGGAGAGACTCAGGGTTAGGTATCTGTCCCTCCAGCACATCCTATTTGATTATGTGTTGAGGTTGACATCTCTGACTCACACAGCTCCGATGGCTTTGAGTTTTCTGGGGTGGAGCATGTCCATTACTTCTGTGTTGGACATGGACTTGTACAACAGACATACAATGCTTCTGTGTAGGCAGTATGTGACTGCATTCAGCTGTGGTGTCTACAGCCAGGCAGCATATGACATATATTTGAGACCCTTTCTGACTCTTGGTGAGGTACCTTTGAGGTCTTTCTAACTGCTGCAGGTGCCAGGTAATGTACATCCCAAATGAGGCATTGTATTACATTATGGTCTGATAAGGGAACAGTATAGGGGCACAATGACTTTTGTTGACGTAGATGTGAATCCTTTCATGATACAGTGTCCAATATAGACAGTCTTCCTAGCCAAATTGGCGATGTGACTGTCACATAACAGGTTACTGTCCACTTGTGTCACTAGGTCCCTGATTACTCCTTCCATACATAATGGTTTACCACCTATGTGGTAATTTGTGTGTACCTTGTGTTGTATTTGGTGGTACATTCATACTGCCCACTGTCTTCAGGACAGTGGGGTGGGGTTCCTGTGTGTGAGAGTGTGGTCTGTAGCATGCTACAGACTGTACATCAGTCTTGCCTATGGTTAGTTGCACATGGGTGGACTGCAATGATGTAAGCATTGTCAGTTAACTGGACGTATAGGTGTCTGTGCTGAATATGGATACTCACCCTCCTTTTATGTTTTGTTCCAGGTTTTGTGGCCATAACACATGATATGTGGTATTACCTGGTAGTGCTGGTGTGCTGTCATGAGGCTTGCAGCAGGTTTCTATCACTGGACAGACATCAATGTTCTCCATACTGGGGAGGGCCTCAGGAGCATGCATATTGAGGTTTACACGTCTGGCATTGATCAGCATTACCCTTCTGTTTCTTTCCAGTTTTGTTTTCTATGGTGGTGGGTTAGTCTTTTCAGCCTTGCCTACAAAATGATCTCTGTAGGTTGCAAAAGCCTTAGGCAATATCCAAACGCCCATGGGTAACAGGTGCAAGCCATCCCTGGAACAGCAGCATGTCTCACTATGGAGTCACCTATTACAACTGTATCAGGCATGATGTTTCTCCTTCTGTTCTGTGACTGTTTGGCTCACCAGCTTTGTGTACTATGTGTTACATGTGCTATGTCTGGAGGTTGTTTTATTGGGTGTCTGCTTTGGAGGCTTGTGTTGGTGTTGTGTGTTTGTAATTAGGGCCTCTGGGAATGTTTATGTGTTTGGTTTACAGTCGTTGTAGGTCTATGTGGGACTGTGTTTGTGGTGTATGTGGTTACCTTGACCTCCTGACTAGTTTTGACAGTACTGATTTGGGGGTGCTCAGGCTCCGGTTTGGCTACCTGGTTGCGTCTGTTACATATATTTGTATTTATTGGGGTGAGTTGTTGTTGTGTGTGTACTTGGGACAGGTATCACATTGCCTCTGGATTCACAGATTCTACTTGTTTTGCCTGGCCTTGGTGGATTGTATGTGTGGACACATTTTATTGCCATACTAGTGATCATTGATTACTTCACTTTTTATGTTTGATCTATTATGTGGTAGCTTCCTCATTCTCTTCAATGGTTTAGTAATTGCTGGAGTCCAGCATGCCAGATGCCTGGGTGTATGGCATTGTGTCTTGTTGTTATTTGTGATTGCAGACTCTAAGCACTCTTGGCTGTGTTCATGGTATGCCTGTATAACATGTTCTGCAGTGTGTCCCATATTCTGGACTTGCACAGGGCCTTTCATGGATTCCACATTGGTTTGTAGGGGTGCAAGCTATGCTTTATACATGTGTTTCACTGTGGTATTCTGGCCAGGGACTGGGGTCGGGATGAGTAACTACAGTGTGATTACTCTATGGTCTGGTCTTACCAGTGAGGGATACACTTCTCATCTTGACATCCAGTACACATATTTCTGATTATCACATCCAATATGCTTACCCCTCTTGTGGAAGTGTTACATTTTGCATGTCCATTTTGTTTGATGGATTCTGGGAAATTGTCTACAAATGTGTCGGTGATAGTATAATACAAAGAGTATAGTGACAAACTTCTCAAAAGCTGACTTCACACTTCTTCAGACTGAGATGGTATCCTTTAAGCCCACTGGGCCAGTGGAAACCACAACACACAATGGTGACTCCTTCACATATGCTTTCTACGGACATCTCCAAGAAAGCATGGACCATGCAATCACAAATAAAACCAAGACCCTCTCCACCAAGGGAAAGTGGCCTGTCTGGTGGACCCCAGCCATAAACAAACTGTATAACAAATGAAGGATACTAATGCAAGACAGAGCTAAATCTCCTAAAGGGAAGGCAGCTGTGATCAGCACTAGTAGAAAGCTACATTCTCTCATAAAGACATCCAAGGTCAGCTTTGAGACAAAAATCACCAAAGACAATAAAGATAACCACAATGCCTTCTTCAGTTATGTCAGAAACCTGGGTGGGAACCCTCAGATATGCTCAGAGTTGGTACACAACAACATAAATTTCATTGACCTGACAGATATTGGCAACATTCTGGCAGACAGGTTCAGTGCAATTTTCCCCCTCCCTCACCCCCAAAAGAAGATAGTTATCACAGCTGAATGTAACCTCACTGTCATCTCAGATGTCCATGTGAGAGCCGCACTCAGCAAAGACACAAACACAGCACCAATGGGACCTGATGGTATCCCCAGTTGCATGCTACGTGAACTCCAGAAGGAGCTAAACCCGTATATACAAATGCTGTTTAACCTTAGCCTTGCTACAGGATATGTACCTGAACACTGGCGTACAGCAACAGTGGTCCCACTCCACAAAGGAGATGCCTCCACAGACCCTGGGAACTACCACCACACAAGCTTAACCAGCCTTGTCTGCAAAGCTATGGAAAGAGTCATTATGGAGCTCTTAACCAGAGACATTGGTGACCTACAGACCCTTGATCCCACCCAGTTCAGCTTTGTACAGGGCAGATCCTGCCTTTTGCACCTAGTTGACTATTTTGAAACTGTCAGAAGGGCCATTGATGAGGGCTAAGTGGTCCACACAGCCTACCTGCACTTGGCTAAGGCCTTTGACACAATACACCACTCAGGCATTATAGACAAGCTCAACAGCTGAAATATAAAACCATATGTCACAGGATAGGTTGCAAAATGGCTAAGAAACAGAACCCATAAAGTCGACATTGCAAGTGCCTTGTCAGATTCAAAGCCAGTCACAAGTGGTGTCCCACAAGGATCTGTCCTGGGACCCCTCTTATTTGGCATTTACTTTTCAGATGTGAAAGCAAACATAGGAGGTTTGTGGCTGACACAGTTTGCAGATAACTGCAACCTAGGCACCATAGTGAATACATCAGCCGGAAAACACATCCTACAGAATGCCCTCACAAAAACAGATAGCTGGTGCCGGAATCACGGCCTGAAACTGAATGCAACTGATGTGTAGTCATCCCCTTTGGGAGGAACAAAGTACCCACAAATTAACACATAGACAACAACCCACTGAGCACAGAAAACAACTCAGACACCTGGGGACCCATGTAGATAGTGACCTCTCGTTTGACACCCATGTTGCCAAAGTGGTTAGAAAGACTGTCTATCTTGCCCACCTTATCATGAAGGGTTTTCCATCCAGATCAAAGGAGGTTATTGTACCCCTATACTTCTCCCTTATCAGGCCCATGATTGAATACAAAGCCCCATTTGGTATGTACATCACCCAGCACTTGCAACAGCTGGAGAGACCCCAAAAGTACCTTACCAAGAGGATCAAGGGTCTACAACACATGTCATATGCTTCCAGACTAAAGGAAATCCAGCTTTATTCAGTAGCATACCGCCTACTTACAGGTGACCTATGCCTGACATACAAGATCATGTCCAATCAGGATTTGGTGGACATGCTCCACTGCAAGCAATCCAAATCCACCAGAACCATGAGAGATAAAGATTTGAACCTCAGCACATACATGTATAGGACATGCTGGAGGGACAGAGTCATAACTCAGAGGCTTCTCACACTCTAGCACAGAATCCCAGTTCATGTTAGACAGAGTCCCTCACTGACTCTCTTCAAGAGAAATCTGGACAAGTGGATGTGAGATCGTAGGTTTACCCCAGGGGTCTTCCCTGTGTCACTACTAGACAGAGGCACAGTCAAGTTATTCGATTAAGTAAGGGGGTCATAATGTGTCACTACTAAGTCAGAGGCACAATATTCGGAATCTATTCTGTACACTTATTACCACTATAAGGGGTGCCAATAGCCACATCACTATGGCTAGGCTTATAAATGCACTAGGGCAGATAGCCTAGTAGTAAACTATGGAACTATGAAACTATGGTGTATGTGTAGGTATTTTCAGTCAAGCAATATAATGTGGTTTGGGGGGCTTGATATCTTCATGTATTCCAACACAGGCCTGGTGCAGTTCCTGCTATTAGGACAGTGGTCTGCAGCAAGCTATATAGTAGTAGGCAGATTTAGCCATTGGTATTTGACCATGGCTAATCCATGCTGCTTCTTGTTGTGGTACCAACATGGGGGTGTGGTTATCCATGACATTTATTGCTAGTCACCCTTGTTTTGTAGCTTGTTCCATGTTTTGCAGCTGTACATCACTGTATGAGGTGTGACCTGGTAGTGAGGGTGCTGATGTGGGCTTTGACCCAGTTTTCTATTACAGCACTGATATCTACATTCTCTATACTGTGTGTGTTTACACTGCATTCATCTTGCTGTTTATACTTCTGGCATTGGGTAGCATTACATCTAGGCTCCTATCCCTTGTGGTACCTATGAAGGTGGGTTTGTGTTTTTGTGGTTCATGATTGGTGAGGGTGGATGTTAGTGAGAGTCCTCAGGTGTGCATATGGTACATGGTGTTACATTACTTAACACATGGCATTCATGCCTTAGGTGGTGCTGCAGGGATGCCTCTGTCGGATGCACATACTACACTCCCTGTACATGTTTGGAAGCAGGTTGTGTCATGTTTGGCGTCCCTGTTACTATATGAGTGAGTCAGAGGGGGTATCAGTCCCAGTGTTCCTACTGAGCCAGTGTATGTGCTATGCGTTGCCTCTTTGCCAAGGCCAGGGCATACTGGGCACGCCTCCTTCTGCCTACTGGGGCAAGGTCAGGTTGTTCCTCCTCTGAGTCACCCTCTGCCTGTGGTGGCCTTGGCAATGGTGGGGGTATGTTTTGCCCAGCCCTATGCTGGTCCTGCTGAAGCTGTTTCCACAGGATCATATTATGTAGCATAGCACATATCATGATCATTTGGGTACATGTAGTTTGTGTGTACTGCAAGGCTCCACCAGATGTGTCCAGACACCGGAACCGTGACTTGAGCAGCCCAAACACATGCTCTATGACATTATGTGTTTGTGCGTGTGCCTCATTATGGCGTTCCTGTTCAGGTGTGTGTGCATTTCTGATGGGTGTCATCAGCCACGGCTCAAGTGCATAACCTGCATCCCCCACTAGGTGTCCGTGTGGGAAGTCCCCACTGGCAAATGATTGGTACAGCTGCGTCAGATGCCAGATGTGGGAATCGTGGTAGCTCCCAGGGCAGCCAGCACACACATTCATTATTATGCCCTTGGCATCACACACGACCTGGCAGTTGATGGAGGGGAATCCCTTGTGGTTAATATAGGCTCTACCCCGCTCACCGGCTGGTGCTTTGATGCGTATGTGCGTGCAGTCTATTGCACCCAGTACCTCAGGGTATCCCGCTATTTGCTGGAAGAGACGCATATTGCTGGCCAATACCTCACGGGCATTGGGGAAATATACATGATCACCGACATGTGCTGACATGGCATCCAGGAACTGGTACAGTACCCTGGAGGCTGATGCCTGTGATATCCCCATCATATCACCAGTTGGTCTCTGGAAGATACCTGTTGCTAGTATTCTTAGGCCAACACATACCTTGGTTTCCACTGGGATGGGTTCCCCTCTGTTGGTTCTGTGTGTGAGACGTGGCCTGCACAGCTCAACAATTTGCTGCAGAAGGTCTCTGTCCACTCTGTAGCGCTCTACTATCCCCAGCTCATGTAACCCATGGTAGGTGACCCTGGGCCTGTATACTCTTCTCCTTCTCCTCACTCTGGGTTGTCTGTCAGCATCTGCATTGTCACCACCCTCAGCAATTCGCCTATGCCTGATTATAACAGCTATGGCAGCCCCTAGCATTTCTGCTCTGAGTTCAGCTTTTTCAGTTTTCAGTTCTGATAGCTTACTCCTTTCTACAGTATCTCTTGAGAGAAACACCCTGCACTGCTGTTTGCAGTGTTTTAAGTGCTGGGTTGGGCTTCTAGTCTGCCTGTGTAATTGCCTGCTTCTAATTGTTATCACCAATTAACTCCAGCAGTATCCTCTGGCAGCTTCCTTGTATTCTGGTTGTTTCCTTTTTCCTCTCTGTTTCCTCAGGGGGAGCAATGTGCACACCAGCTTAAGCATGCTCACAGTTACTTAAATGCGCGCACACATCCTTACACGGTTTGGACTTGGCTGATTCATGGTAAAATGCACGCAAATTGCCTTACACACGTGCACGCCCACGCAAACCATTGTAAACGGTTTGCAACACGCTCCCACATGTTGAACCTGCCTTACACGCGCACACACACGCGCATGCACGTATATCAAGAAAGTTTGAGTGTAAGAATAGTGTGCACCCTCTATTTCTTGACTTTCCTAGTGTTCTGTTGGGACACACCTCTCTCCCTGATGTCTGTCTGTCATCTGTCACGTTACACTGCCCTCCAATGTGATACATTTACTTCTATCATCCCCCCCCGTGATGTCACCTAGCTCTTAATCTATTCCTCCCCCTTCTGTAACTCTGTTGTCAGCTGAGTACATTTCTGCAGCTAAAACGTCCATTACACGGACTGGTTTGGGCTTCCTGGATCGCTCAAATACCTCATTTGCATATCTTTGAGCTGCAAATGAGGTATTGAGAATTTCCACGCCCAGTCCGTGTAAGAGACATTTTAGCTGTCTCTTACACGGAGGTTTGGGCTGTTCCTGGATCGGGAGGCTTACACGGAGGCTTACACTACTCTTAAACTCCGTGTAAGCCTTCGTGAATCCACCCAAACTGGCTCTATAAAACTATTCTCAGTATTAGTATTTTTATTTCTGATTTATATGGCATGGTGCATGAAATGTGCCTCTTTTTATATAGGAAAAAACAATCAAAGATTTAAGAAACGTATAAGCAATCATGTTTCAGAAACTAAAAGAAAGGTTCTTAATAATTCTTTGTATAAGCATATATATAGTACAGATGATAAACTCACTTTTACATTTTTAATATTAGAGAATATACAACCTTTCTTTAGAGGAGATGATGTAAAAAATATTACAGAAAGACAGGAAAAAAATGGATTTTATAATTTAAAGCTTTTTGTGCACTCGGTCTTAATGAAGTCTTTTCTTTAAAACCAGAGTTAAACTTTTTACGTAATTGCATTAAGAAAATGTATTATGTAATACGTTCCTTTAAGTATTTAGTTAATTAATTGATTGATTTTATCAAGGTCTTATATAAATATCAAGGGATAATTTATTGTGTGTTATTGCCTGATGAAATAGCTCTCTGTGAAAGTACTCAGTAACTGCATTGTGTTTTATTCATTCATTTTATTAAACAGCTATACCATATTTGAACCAGAATTCACTCTTGGCTTTGATACTTTTCCACTGTTTGGTGCAGTTTGGTGTGGTTTGTTATTCGTATCAACTTGCTGGCTTGGTTTTCCACTTGTGTGATTTTTAGAAAGTTCCAGTTTTTAGATGATAGGATAGTAATGAACATTTTAGGGTTAAACTTGGAAAGGTTGTGTGTTGTTTTATAAACACAATGTTTAAGTGAATGTATGTGATTTCTGGATGCATAGATTGGGAGGTGATCACTGAGATGATCAGACATTGTCTGCTTATGTCTGAAATTGGGGTCCAATCTAATAGGGAATTTGATGTGTTGCTATAATGTGTGGGCGATATTAATTAGTTGTGTGAAACCGAATAAGTTCACACTAGATGTAGGGGAGTAAGAGTTTAAGTCCAACAAATTGGCATTCTTGTCACCTAGTGGTATTTTTTCTTGTTGAATTCATATGGATATCCAGTGCAGAATATCCACCAGTATAGCTGTATTGTTACCAGGAGGGATGTAAAGAGCATATTATATTTGTTCATAATAGTTTATTTTCAGTAAAGTAATAAGAAGCTCGGCTGAACTGAATTTTGATATTGATTAGTTGGAAGGGAGAATGTGGTAGTTGTTGGGAAATATTAAATCAATGCCACTGCCTTTCCTCTTTATACTGACATTACAAATAGCATTACAGCTGGGAGGTGTAATTTCAGAATCATTTGTGCTGGGTCAAGTTTCAGTTACAGTGAGAATATTAGGCTTATGTTGGATAATCCAGATATGTAGTTCAGCAATTTTATTTCTTATGCTTCTAACATTTATGTCAGCAAAAGTTAGATTATCGGGGTTGGAGGCTGACCATTATAGAGTGAGAGTTGTGTGTGGAAGATAACTGTCTTGATGTTTATTCTGATAGGTGGGCCAGGATTAGGGTGAATGTCTCCTCCTAGAAGGATTTTAGTATATTGGGAAATTATTGATTCTAGTTTTTTGGAGAGTATTTTTCCATTTGATTTTGTTTTGGTTTAAGTTGAAGTGGTGTTAATCAGTCTACACTTGGATTAAAGATGAGATGGATCATTAAATAGGTTTGGTGTGATGTGATGAGAGTATAGACAGGAAGTATGAATAGGGGATTAGGACAAAGTTGTAGAATGAGTGAAAGAGAAGAGAATAGGGAGGGGATATTTAGCAAAACATTCTACTCTTTTGACCTTCCCACCCTCAGACCAAATTATAACAGACATCTACCAGTCTATAGCCAATACAAAACAATAACAAAAGAGGGACACAGTAGAGTAGGTTTTCTTTCATTTTCTGAATATAGAACCCTGTCAGCCAGGAAGACTATGTAACTGGCATATACAGTGTAATCTACTGGTTAAGAGAAATGGCAATGGACAACTTAGTAAGTGGTCCTTACAGTGAAAGGACTACACTTTTGGAGGGGGATCTTAAAGGCAGTTTTGTGGTGCTGCGGTAGCATTGTTGCCTCACAGTAAGACGCTGTTCGGTTCAATTCTCAGCTAGAGTGTCTTCTGTGTGGAGACATGATGAATGGGCGTACCTTCATTGAAGGTTGTGAGTCAGAGCTAGCAACTCCGCACATAAAAATCTACTGCCAATCATTACCGAAACGGAGTTCCACTGTGGCGACCCCTAACCGGGAAAAGCCAAAAGATGCAACAATGTTAAAGGCAGTTTCTAGCACAGGTAGGTATTTAACTAGCTGAAGTAAATACACAGCTAAGTTCTTCAAGTTAAATCTGCTTACATTGTACAAAGAGAAAAAAATTCTCTGTGAAAACAATTGGGAGTTTGGTTCTTATGGCAGAGGTCCTTCAGTATCTGGGTCAATATAGTAGTGTAAGCTCTAAGAAAATTAACAGGGGGTATACTGATAGAGATCCAGAATAAATGCAGTGTATATATAGAGCTGTATAGAGCAAGTTACCATAACAAAGCACTGCACTGATAAGCACAGTATAAAACCACAATACACATATATCAAAAAAAGAAACTAACATTATATACTTGTTAAAAGGGCACAGACCCAACATACATAAGTCTTATCCAGTTTGAATGAACGTGAAATAGAACACACTACCAAGGTCAATTCATTGTTTCATACAGTTTTAGAATAAATAGAAATGTAGTAACATATGATACTTATCTACACTGTGAAGGAAGTTGGTGACGGAGGGAAAGAGGAGAGAAAAGAGAGGAGATATTTGGCAATACATTCTACTATAGTGACCTGCCCATCCTCATGTTAAATTATAACACAGAATAATCCATTTATAGCTAGTACACATTAATATGCAGAGAGGTACAAAGTAGAACAGAATTTCTTTTATTTACTGAATGCCAAAACCTGTCATCCAGGAAGACTAAGTAACTGGCATATATAGTGTAAACAACTAGACAGGAGGAAGGACAGTGGTCAACTTAGTAAGTGGTCCTTACATTCATTGCAAGGACTACTCTTCTGTAGGGGAAATATTAAGCCAATTTTTCGCACAGGTAGGTATTTGACAAACTGAAGTTAATGCACAGCAAGGTGCTATAGTAAAATCTGCTAACATTCGACAAAGATAAAAATGCTCAGTGAAACTGTTTGGGTGTTGGCCCTTATGGCAAAGATCCTGTGGTAGCGGTTTGAATGTAGTGACCACAGGCTCTGAAAGCAAAGAAAAGAAAAAACATTATAAACTGTCATATTATATTGTGGCAATACTTATTATAAAAAGAGATGCATGGAGGACCACAGTGAGTCAGAGCAAGAGAATATGGGGGAAAGTATAAGATTAGAGAGGTGGTAAGAAAGTTTATGAATGTAAGCTCAAAGTAGGCTACCAGGAGGTATACTGATAGAGAACCATAGTATTACAGTGTATATATAGAGCTGAAAAGAGCAAGTTATCATAGCATAGCACTATATTGATAAGTACAATATAAAACCATCAATTAATAAACATTCATAAGATAACCATTTCAAAAAGAGAGTTCTATCATGTCTTACTCTGATATTGTTTTACAAAGGACAATCTTTTTAAGAAGGAGGATGTAGATCAATGTGTGTGTGTATGTACCTTTAAGAAGCTATCCAAGGGCTTGCTCAAGTGTATAAATATGTGGCATGTGCATGCTAGACTGCCATTTTGTAATAAACTGTTGAGGTGTAAGCATGTATATATACAAGGTCTGTCTGCTAACCAGTTTGCTTTTATTTTATGATGCTGTTATCCATCCTGATGTCTTTCTATGTATTAAAGCATCTAAATGAAATAGCCCACCTACTTTTCATCTGTGATAGAGAGGGACAAGTGACAGAAGAGTTACAAAGATAGAGTTGAATACAGGCTCAGCTCTCAGACCCTACATTATGAGGATTGCGGGAGCTAGCCAGGGAGGCACCTGATTCTCAAGGAAAAGGGAAGTCTGTATACTGGAATAAAGGGTTACTGTATAGAGAGTGGACCCCTGAGGAAGAGCTAGAAGGTGGTGTAATACAGCAGTTGGTAGTGCCTAGAGCCTACTGTCTGGCACTTCTAGCCACAGCCCATGACATTCCCTTTGCAGGTCATAACAGCATAAAGCGTACCAAGAGCATATTCTGCAGAACTTTTATTGGCCTGGGATTGCAAGGGATGTAACAGGGTACTGCAGGACCTGTGAGCAGTGCCAAAAAGTGGGCAAGGCAGGAGACAAGATCAAAGCTCCTTTGATGCCTTTGCCTGTGTTTAAGGAGCCATTTTAGAGGGGAGCTATGGATATTCTGGGGCATCTGAGTACCCCAAATTCCACAGGAAATAAGTATATCCTGGTGGTAACAGACAATGCTACTAGATAACCTGAGGCAGTAGCTCTGTCATCCATCGAGGCAGAGAAGGTGGCAAATGCTTTGTTATAGATTTTCAGCAGGGTAGATTTGCTGACAGAAATACTGACTGACAGCAGTGCCAATTTCATATCATACCTGCTGGCTTGCCTGTGGGAGCACTGTGGGGTGAAGTAACTAAAGACCACTCCCTAACACCGCCAGACTAATACTGGTGGGGAGAGGTTAAACTATACACTAAAGACCATGCTATGGGCATTTGCAGACCAGTTTAAGAGAGAGTGGGACAAATATTTGCCCCATCTGCTGTTTGCATACAGAGAGCTACACCAGGAATCCACAGTTTTTTCTCCCTTTGAGTTGCTGTACGGACATAGGGCGAGGGGGCCTTTAGATTTGATTCATGATAAGTGGGAGGTTCAGTGTGAATCCCACAAGGAGTCTGTTGTGGCATATGTCCTAAATATCAGGACAAGGCTTAGGGAGCTAATGAGTTTTTCCCAGGAGGACCTGTTAGGAGCCCAACAGCAGAAAAAGATCTGGTATGACAAGAATGCTCGAGCCCGAGAGTAAGCTGTGGGTCAGCAGGTTATGGTGCTCATTCCTGTCAGACACAATAAGCTAAAGGCAGCTTGCCAGGGACCCTTTGAAGTGGTAAGGAAGATCAGTGATGTTAACTACATGGGAGAACTGCTAGGCAGGAGCCAGGGGCACAGACTGTACCATGTTAACATGACATAGCCTTACCATGCAAGCGAGGCCCCTGTGCTGAGTATTTGCAGTCAGTGGCAGGAGGAGTCTGAGGGGGATCTATAGTTACATTGACCCAGCCATCAAAATGACAAGTTATTAAGGTGAAGCCTAGGGTTACAGGCATATGACATGACAGTGCAGCACTGTAGTTTGGTCAGCAATGCCAATGCAGATGGGTTCTCAAGACAGGATATGGGTTAATATTTTCCCAGACAGGCTCATTCCTCTCAAGCAACGTTTCTCAATGGTCACTTGAAAAACTAGCTTGAGTCTTCAAAGGGGGTTGTGATGATGTGAGGTACTGCCAGCTATGCCAGGAGAAGTAGGGCATTGGATGTATAACATTGGCCAGTATAGCTAACTGGAGTTTTGTAAATAATTATATGTCATTTGTATATCAAACTGATTTATACAGATGCTTGTGCTGAAAAATGTATTTGTAAAGCTGATTGTGTTTAAAATGTACCAACAATGGGTCCTGCTGGATAGAAAAAAAAGTGTATCTGTATGTCAGACTGTATGGTAACTGGTAAAATGAGTATATTGTAAGAGAGGATAGTGGAAAATAAGAGGATAATCTCAGCCCAGATAACTTTGAAAAATAGTTTGAAATTAAATTACTTAATTTAGGCCATAAAGACTGTATCTCACAGGTCTAAATGAAGCCAGAGACAAAAAGGTCTGTACTAGGAAGCCTTCTGTATTGCCCTTGAGGTGAACTAACTGCTACTCTGGAAGGGTAGAAATTTGAAATTGTGTTATGACTTCCAGAAGCAGCAACACATCTCAGTGAAAGTCTATCTGCATGCATGGTAACACCTATGTGTAAGATTCTGGATCAGTTTCTAGTAAAGGGGGGGTAGTATGGGAACCAGAAATCGGATGCACAGATGTATATGATGTCATTCTGTAATCAAACACAAAAATGATTTTTAATACAACATGAGACTGAAACCTCTGAGCGCTATGTTTTTGAAACTTGACAAAGAAGGAAGACCACTCACCTAATTCATCTTTCCTTGCTTTAGTAAGTAACCAGGGAAGAGCAATTCTTTAGATCAGTCATAAAAATATGGTAAGATTAGTTAACTATTGTCTTTCTGTATCTGTGTGAATCTATTGATCTGTGTTATTTTAATATTTCCTGTGATTGAAACTGTGGTGTTTATAGTAAATAGATATTTAGTATTGTCATGTTCTTTTATTATTTATTATTAAATACATTTAAACTTTTCATTGTGGTTGGTCCTTCAGAGAATATTTTAACCTTTGAAAGTAGTTATATTTATTTGGTGACACTGTGGCCACTCCTGATAGCCTTACTGCATTGGTCAAATACTACCATTTGTATTAATATTGATTTCACTCAGTAGAATTGGATAGCCTTGTAAGAGCCTTAGAGTAACTGACTTTGGAGTGTCTGGTGGCAGTAACTACCTTGTATTCTGGGCATAGGGTAGCAGAGCCAGTAAATATGTGCCAGTCTTTCCTAGGTATGTGTGTGTGTGTGTGTGTGTGTGTGTGTGTGTGTGTGTGTGTGTGTGTGTGTGTGTGTGTGTGTGTGTGTGTGTGTGTGTGTGTGTGTGTGTGAGCTACTTGGAGCAGGGGCACAGAGCACTGGTTTCACACAGAAGGTGTTGGAGGACTTGGCTTGGACACTTGGACGAGGACTCAACTCTATGGCTGTGCCAGTGGGGAGTCTTACTAGGGGCCTGGAGAGAAAGAGGGAAATCTAGACCCTGGATTGAGTGTGTTCCCTGGGTTCTCTTAAGGGAAATTGTGATGGGTGCAGAGAGCTGCATTTGGAAATACTGTGTGTACCTATCTTTGTTCCAAGTGAATGTCCCTCACCAGTGACAGTGGTAACATAAACCCTGCACTGATCAACTACATTATAATGACCATCAAACAATGGCAAACCACTTTGCAATTAAGCTATGATAAACGACAAATTATTATTCCAGGAAAAAAAATCAAAGGGGATATTCCACGGTGACTCCCTATCACGGCTGCTATTCTGTCTTGCCCTTAACCCTTTAAGCTGGCTAGGCCATGGCTATAATCTGGCTCGTAGAAAACAACAGTGTAAAGACCTCGCATCTTCTCTTAGTTAATGATTTAAAACTGTATAGCTCATCAGATGAGGAACAGAAAGCACAACTGCAAGTAGTCAAAACTTTTTCAGATGATATAAGAATGTCATTTGGTCTTGATAAATGTGCAAAAGCAACCTTTAAAGCAGGAAAACTGCAGCACAAAAAAAAAAAAAACATCAGTTTGGGACAAGAATGTAATATAAAAGAACTTGAGCAAAAGGAAGCATATGAATATTTGGGAATTGAAGAAAGATCAACAATAAAACATTAACAAATGTGAATAAAACTTAGTAAGTAATATTTTAGAAGACTTAAATTAATCCTGAAAGCATTGTTGACATCTAGGAACAAAATTCAAGCTATTAAACAATTTGCTCTTCCTGTCTTAACTTACAGTTGTGGAGTGATTGTCTGCCCCAAAACTTGTTGGATAGATTAGACAGGAAAACAAGAACAATGCTTCATGCTCAGCAAATGATTTTTAAAAATCAATGCATACCAAGATTATATATTCCCCATTTTGAAGGAGGTATGCGCAGCTGGCCTTAGGCATAGGCGAACTAGACAACCACCTAGGGCGCCGTATAGCCCGATCACATAAAGGACGCAATTTTAGTTATTTATTTAAATGATTTTTTTTTTTTTTTGTTATCCAGTCTGGGTTTGTGCTGTTCTCGGCGGTACACTGTCCGTAAAACAGAGCCTGCCTGTGGCAACCAGGAAATTCATTTTTATTTTATTAAAAGAAAAAAAACATTTTTTAAGGACATTCTTCTTTAAGAACGCCCTCCTTTTATGACTGAAGATGACGAAAACAGGTCACAGACACCTGCTGTGCCTGTGCGACAGATTACGTACGTCTTTGTTTTGGGGGAGCGGAATTTGAATTGCAGAAGATGTTGCACAGTGGAGCAAGAATGGACAAGTGAGAGGTAAGGGTGTGTGTACATGGGGATTATTGAAAGAAAGTAATGTTTGGAAATGTAGTGTACAAGATATCAATATGTATTATAACTGAGTTATCTAGTGGTCATTCATTTAAGCTTCAAAACTGATTTGTATTCATTTTCATTGAAATATGTAGAAGAGGGTTACTAAAATGCTGCTGCTGAGGAGATGAAAAAAGAGGAGGGTTAGGTATGTAAAGAAAGGTTTAACATTTAATGACTTTGCAAAGTTCAGGATGGCTGTGAGTAGGGGCTTGACTGGAATTTATTATATTATCTAGTTCAAGAAGGTGGTATGGCCTTGAGAAGAACATAAGTGGGAGAGGGGGCATGTAAGGCAGCTGAACAGCAAAATATTTCAATAAAATTTCAGGAAACACTTTTTTCAGACAGATTGATGAGACACTGGAATGTCATACTAGAAAATGTGAATATAGGTCAACAGAGGCATCCAGAAGGTCCATATGAATGGAAGGTAAAGCAGCAGCTAAGTGCAACAACTCTCTAAGGTTAAATGGCCATATATATTTCTTTTAAGCTTCTTGTATGGCTGTGTGATTTAATTAATTCACTCATTCAACATATTTATTTTCTTAACTGGCAGACACATCTGCATTCTATTTCCACCAGCTTTAGAAGTTTGGTCCTGGTTAGTGATCGTTCTGCTCATGTTTTCACACAAAATAACTAATGGAAAAATAAGACTTTTAAAAATATTTATTTGCCATCACATTTGATGTTCTCTCCCTTTCTCCTGTAAGGCTTTGAAGGTTGTAACACTGATTGATGTGTTCTTGGAGGCAGAAGGTCATATAAATTATACTTTATCATGAACATAATATTAGATTTCTGACAAGCTTTCTCAAGAACATACCCATTTCCCTTTTCAGTGCTGTACTTTTTTTAATCCTCCCCGGGATTCATGAAGCTTGCGCCAGGCGTACGCATAGCGTAGGCGTTATAACGCCAAATATGGCCGCCGAGCGATTCAGGTATGATCCAATTCCACGTGCACTACTGGCATATGCCAGATCTGTGCAGCCCCCGGCATAGGTATGCAAATCAACCCATGTGCAGTGTTGCACCATGCAAATGAAGGCATATAGCGATTCATGAAGTGGTGCAGGTGTACCGTAAGCCCACGGAAATGTAAACCAAAAAACACGGTTTACATTTTCTCAAATAGAACATCGGAGCTATGGAAGAGGGCCAGACCCAGGTATCACAACGTTAACATATGCCAATGGCGAAAAACACAGCCAGTGGCATAAGAAAAGATGCACAACATGTAAATAACAACATTTAATGTCATGTCCAGAGTAACGCACAGCAGAACCGCAGGGCATGTGTGCGGAAGCTGTAACATAAAGAAATAATATAAAAATGTCATAAAATCGCAACGTAAAAGAAATCAGGTTTACAGCATAACACACAATGGTAGGCATGGAACACCACAACCAAGGTGCAAGGGTTGCTAAGGGCTTGCAATAGTGTTCGGCGCGGTAACTATGAATTAGTAGTCAATGCCAAGCAAATGAGGCAGATAATACTGAATCACAAATGTCCCACTGGAGGAAGGTTGTACCATACGGCGCAGCGGTATAACACCGAGGAGTGGCTCAGAGGAGATACATGACATCAGCAGAGAGGGTGTGCCACCGCAGCACTAAGCACATTGGAGCATTGCAAATCTGGCATGTCTGTTGCTAAGCAAAGCTGCAGGATAGGGGTGGGGAGGAATCGTTTAGCTGAGAGCACACATGCTAGCCAAAAGCGCATGTGTACGAGGATGAAAATGTGTACCAAACCCAGTAATCGGACGCACGCGCCGCAAACAATAGCAGAAACAGGAAGGTCAGGGGAAGAAAAGAAGGAAATGCGGAAGTAGGGTAATTGGAGTACTAATGAGCAATCAACACCAATCAACCCACGAAGGTCAATCGACGGCAGCTGACAAGTCCGCTCGCAGAAACCTGCAAAACACGAAAGGGGAGGCATGTGAATGCAAAGAAAGGAGGGGAGGTATTGGATTGCAAAGATAGAAGACGTGACACAGCAGAGCAAAGCAAATCGACAGCAGACCGGCAGTAGCAGACATAACGCAAGATACGCCAGGTCCAGGAAAGTACAAATGAAAGTAGGCTGCAGGATGCACACCAGAAAATGGCAGGTGCAACACGCAGAAATGTAAAGGGAAGGTCAAGAGGTAATCCACGGCAGGCAAATGTAATTCAACACCAAAGGCACCATAATAGTAGTTCCGGCAGTAAAACACATAACATAACCTGTAGCTACGAACGTACATACACACCCTACGACATCATCGGTGTTCACAGCACAATAGTATAAAGTGTGAAAGCACCCAACACACACCTGTGTATTCCCAAACACCACACCATAGGTGTAAACACACGGGGAACTTTTAAAATGTACATGTTGGGAGCTGCCATAGCTGTGATTCATCAGCATGTGTTAGAGACTGACGGTGTTGTGGAGCATGATGCCGACAACCACCACAGGCCTCGGAGGAGAAGGAGAGTGTTCAGACCAAGGGTAACCTACCAGGGGCTACATGACCTGGAGATAGTAGAGCATTACTGGGTGGACAGGGACATCTTACAGCAAATAGTGGAGCTGTGCCGGCCACACCTGAGAACCAGAAACAACAGAGGGGAACCCATCCCAGTGGACATGAAGGTATGTGTAAGCCTGCGAATACTGGCCACAGGTACCTTTCAAAGGCCAACTGGAGATATAATGGGTATCTCACAGGCATCAGCATCCAGGGTACTACACCAGTTCCTGGATGCCATGTTACCACATGCCAATGAGCAGATATACTTCCCAGAACTCAGGAGGAGTTGGCCAGCAATATGCGCCACTTCCACCGTGTGGCACAATACCCGGAGGTACTGGGTGCGATAGACTGCACGCACATACAAATCAAGTCAGCACCCAGTGAGCAGGGTATGCACTACATAAACCGCAAGGGATTCCACTCCATCAACTGCCAGGTCATGTGCAATGCCCAGGGCATTATCATGGATGTGTGTGCTGGCAGCCCTGGAAGCTACCATGACTCCCATATCTGGCATGCCTCACAGCTGTATCAGGTATTTGTCAGGGGGGACATCCCACATGGCCATCTCGTGGGGGATGCTGGCTATGCAATGGAGCCGTGGATGATGACACCCATCAGAAATGCACACACACCCATGCAAGAACGCCATAATGAGGCACACGCACAAACCAGAATCATCATAGAGCGTGTGTTCGGGATGCTGAAATCATGGTTCCGGTGCTTGGATACATCTGGTGGAGCCTTGCAGTACTCTCCAGGCACGTGTGCACACATCGTCATAGTATGTGCCATGCTACATAATATGATCCTGCGGAAGCAGCTGCAGCAGGGACAAAATGGTGAAGGCCCTCATAGCCCACCGCAATTGCCAAGGCCAGTACAGGCACAGAGGGAATCAGACCATGAACACACTGTGCCAACCCCAGTAGGCAGATGGAGGCGTGCCCAATATGCCTACGCCTTGGCAATGAGGGAACGTATAGCACATACTTTGACCGTGTAGGCCCCTATGGACTGACACCTCTCCACCTTCACAGTAAAATGGATGGCACACAAACATGACCACCTGTAAATTGTAATGTATAGGTGGCCCAATGTGTGACTCCTACATAGGCAGCCCTCAAACATTGTAAACACAACAGCCAGTGGAACACGGAATGCCAACACCTGAACAGTACATGAGTCTTACAGCATATAGTGGTGATGTGTGCCTGTCACGTTCCCCGCCAGATATATATATATATATATATATATATATATATATATATATATATATATATATATATATATATATATATATATATATATATATATATATATATATATATATATATATATATATATATATTTATAGATTTTATATATATATATATATATTTATATATATATATATATAGATATATATATATAGACATATGCATATATATAATACAGATAGAAAGGGCACTAGAGGGATATATGGTGATATAGATGGATTCAGCGATATCTGCAAATATGATAGATAGTTCAACGACATTCATAACATCTTGGAGGTACAAATAAATAGGATACCGCCAACCATGGAATGTGTAACATACCAACATGCGTAACCACGAGGCTGAAAGACCGATAGAACACAGTACCGGAACAGTACATCAGCGAGTAATAGTATGATGATATGAAGGGACGGTTAGTCACCGCTGACAGTGTCGCGGTCCATGTAGGTACTGTGTTCAACTGTGTCTGTGAGTGCCGTAGTCTGTGTAAGTGTGCGTTGAGGGTGCCGTGTGCGTTTCTGTGTGACTTTAATGTGTGTGTGTGTCCGCAACATGTGTATGTTGGTGCCAAGTCAGAGGCAGATCAGTATGGTAGGTGTGGGTATAGCTAGCCATAGGCATATGGTTACAACCTGTACCACAGTAGGGGGGACATCCCCACCCTTGGCATGTGTGTCCTGACATAAAACAGTACAAAGGGCAAATGTCCGAGATGGTAGGACATAAATATGTCCCATATATAATGTAACAGTCATATTTAATAGTTATGCCTGTATGTGAGAAACTTAAATATTACATGCAATATGATAAGTATCCAAAGTCACACAACAATAGGTATGTAGTGAGGATAAAAGTATGTGCTACATGTGTACTGACTGTGGCTACGTGTTGGCCTGTAAACACCGCTTTGTGTCCCGCAAGTGTCCAACAATGACCATATGATAAGGTGGCAACCCATGGCAAACAGGTTCTTTTAACAACACAACCACAATGACTGCAAATATCTGGGATAGAAATACAAGGGATAGCTGTCACCTACACATAACCCCTGATATATCGCTGCAATTACGGAGGTATACAAGTAGCAAGCTCACCTGCAGACGATATAGAAACCAATTAAGAATGGCCCAACGTACAATCCCATAACATAAGTCTACTAACTGTTAGCTCTGTAATTAGGGACGGAGCCCACACACATATATACGGATTATGTAGAAATGCAAGGCCCACAAACCGTATATGTTACGTACAACCACCGACATCCCCCAAACTAGAAACTAAAGCAATACAAACTGTAATAGCAGCACAAACATCCAGTCAGTCAATTACATCTGCAGAACCCTCAACATACCGTGTGAGATACACAATTAAAGGCGACATGCAAAATTGCAGGCATTGTATAATGGAACAAACAGCCATGTTACAGGTTTTGATTGCAATACTCCGTTATCAGACATCAGGATGACAGGTAAACCCACATGTTGAACCAAATACTCTACCTGTCACACACAATCCACGGGGGACATGAATCCAAACTATACTTGTCTCCATGCATAGCTGTTGCAGTTACTCATAACAAAACACAATACAGACCGTCTCCCCGAAGGTAGGGCAAATAGGCAACGCCCAAGTGGAGAATCCAATTATATCCCACTGTCGCCGGGTAATTGGCGAATGGAGTAGCTGCACAGCTGATATGCAAGTAATTAGTCACTCAGGAACACCAATTGGTGGGAAGAATCCACATGTTTCAGGCATTGACGTATATAAGGATGACTTGCCAGACATTCAAACCGTATGCTCATACCGAATAACAGTTGAAACACTGTGAGAGAGATAGAAACGAAATGCCGTAACGACAACAAGGTATGTAGAATGCCCAATATGTAAGGTTATGTATAGCATGATCTGTATTAATTAGTTTTACTGTATGTATAGCCTGGTTTGCATTAATTAAACGTGTCCGCAATGCATAAAGTGGGGAAAGGTATTTATGTAGTGATGTCTTGCTGAGCATACTAATGCTTGTAGAATCTGTGCATCCAGCAGTGGGACACAAGGTACACAGCACAGACACCACAAGGGATGCTACATGAGGCCATTAAACAGAACAATGGCATACAACCCGCCGTCAGTGGTAGGGTATGTCCAACAAGGATGTGCCATAGCAGGGGATAGTATATGTTGATATACTGTCACAGCATACATGTGTATGGGCATATAACATTAATGACATATGTAAGGTGGTCCCACTGAGCAAGTATGCTTTGCATTGTGGGATACTATGTGAAATATGTGTAATGTATAGTATTATAGGTAGATATGACAGATATTCTACACAGCATAACAGGCATATCATGCATACCACAGGTATCGTCTATTGGTATGTACAATAACAGGATACATATGGCCTGTAGGTATGGGACATAGTAACAGCATGATAGCTAATCTAAATGGAAAGGCTACCAAGTAACCATGCACAAAGGACATGTAATAGCTGCACAGGTGCATAGTGGGGTACTATGCAGTCTGTCAAGTCCATGTGTAAGCACAACTACAGTGTTCACACTAGTGGCACCTCTCCAGGGTAGTGTCCTGTGAAGAGCAGAGCCAGGTGTCACCTACACCACTGCACAGTACAGCCACTGCAGTGATCCCAGGCCTACATGTGTCTCCCAACCACCAAGGGAGGTATCACATGAACAGTGCTACGGAGTGTCCCTGCGTGATGTACATTGGACTTATGTTCCACAGCATGGAGAGTGTCCAGTTTGGGAATGTAACCCAGAAGCACATCCCACTCATTGTGGCGTGTGTGCACATATCCATGAGCATGTTGCTCACAGTGGCCTCTGCTTATGTTGCGTATGAGGAGTATATCCATCAATAATGTTGTGGACATGGGCCCTGTCTGGTCAGCAGAGGTCACTCTTGAGTATGTAGTATGCAAATGTGTACAGATGTGGTGTCCATAGTGCAGCCCCATATTTAAACTGTCAGAGCTCAGTAAATGTCATGGCATGTTAATGTTGTGGCATGTAAAGCTGTAGCTGTTGTGTAAGGTACACCCTAAATGGGGTGGTGTACCCTTGAATGTGTGTAGATGTCTTGAGTTCAGAGGTACAATGGGTGCCTATGTACCAGATACACACCCAGTACAGATAGGAGTGGCCACGTAGGAGGATATCTACACCACAGTGGCAATACGGTAACCACAGGAGTGGGTGCGACATATGTGTGTACTGCAAACATGTACAATGTGATATGTATGTAGGAGACTACCATCCATGTGATAGTCAGTGGGTGAATGGTGTAATGCAAAGGTGATGTGCATGTACCATGTGTCATGCAGCTTGATGCCATGATAGTCATATTATGCATCTGTCACAGCGACACCCATATGGTTGGAGTCAGTATCAGCTGGTGGAGCAATCATGGTGCTTGGTATGTAGGGGTTCTAAAGCTAGGCAGGGAAAGTCCCCTGTGCCAGCCTGTTCCACAGGGAAGCATATACTGAACATGAGGGGCCCTATGACTGAGGACCATGGTATGCCATAGTACCTGACATGTAGTAGGTATTATGGTATGCTGGCCTCACTGTGTGTCCTGTCCATGAGCCACATAGCATAACATCCTGAGACACAGGGTACGATGTGCAGGTGGATGAGTATGTTGTCAATACCAGAATGGGGAATGGTGCTGATAGGCAATGAGAGGACAATGTAGGATGTGTGGACTCCCTTACCATCAGCTACTGCCCTGGTATCTGTATGAAAGGAGTCCACCATGTGTAGGGGCCATGCTCTGGCCTTAACAAGCCCAACCTGGGTGGCAGCAGAGGACGGGAGACCAACAATGTCTCTGAGAATGACGTCCTTGATGATGTGCCCCATAGCCATGCAGAACAGTCCAGTCAGATGTGTAGGACTATAGTCCCACTCGTGCAATGCGGTGCCACCTGTGTGTAGTGTGATAAATGCTGCTGTGTGCCATTCAGGGTCTACAATGTCTGAAACAAGGCTTTTACTAAATATGGTGGCCTAGTGGGGAGACATGTAATTCAGAGGTTGGTGGACATCACAGCCTGGGACATTGGAAGGTGACATGGGGCCAGTGTCCCAGGACATATAGAGTGTAGGTCAGTACTGTGTAGGTGTGACCAAGGGACACCACAATGTTCATGTATGGATTGCAGACCTGTAGTGAGTGAGAGGGTGTACTGTCAGCATTGAATCCATCCTCCAGCATGTTGCCAACAATACCTGGGTCTGCAATGTTCCTGAGTGACTGTTGTATGTGACAGCAGATTTGGGTGTTGCCAACGAATACTGACATACCACCATAATGCCTGGTGGTGCACCCCAGAATGTGTGTCAGTCATGTTTACGTAGCTAGTCTTGGAGTATGTGATGAGGGACCCTGTGGCCCCACCACGGCTGACCAGTGAGCCACCCCACACATGGGAATGTACACCACTGTGCAACAGCCTACATCTGTTGTTGTACATCATATGTCCATGGAACATGACCACCAGAGTGGCGTCTGTTATCTGGTGTGTACCATCATGGCTCTGTGTGGAATAGCATGATCCATGCAGTTGTGTACATGCTAATTAAGTGCACTGGGGTATGTGTCAGCATTTGTATGTGCATTGTCCATCTGCACGGGTGTCATGATGTTAACAACCACTGTCAGCAGACGTCTGTAGTAGGTGTTGTAGTACACATGTACTGTGTATGCTGTGATGAGTGTGTTGCCGGGATGTAGCTAACAAGGTAGATTAGCATATGTTCGGAATCCACCAATGAGGGGATGACCCGAGGTGTGTAACACCAGTCACATGGTGGTAGTGTTCATGCCAAGGGTAATGTAGGTCTTGGAGGTGGTGTGTATGTGTTGATCCAGCAGAGCGGAGGGTATGACTCATGGATGTGTCGGTACATGAGTGGCTATCCCAGTAAAGTGTGGGGTAGTGTCAATCACACATCAGTAGAAGCTGAGGCCCACTGTCCACTATACCACCATATAAGGCATGTTACCCGTGGGGTATGATGTTGACTCTGCCGCTTGTTACAATGTGTATAGCGGTCCCGGACACAGTTGGTTGCATGTGGAGCACCTCTGATGCATTGTGCTAAGCAACTTACCAGGATGTGTGCAAAGCATAGTGGGATATGGAACCCCTCAGCTGTGGGTGTGCCGGTCCAGGTATGTGCCTGAAAGGTATGGTCTGTCTATAACCTGTCATTGCAGGTGTGCTCTGCAGAGCCTAGAGACAGTTCCCAGTCACTGCAGAGATGCTGGAGTGGCGCATTATAAGGTGTGCTTTGCCTTCGTGCGTCACAGGGGAAGATGCAAGCAATGTGTCGCATGACCCCATGTCGCGTATGCCAGTTACCGCCCTGCCTGTGACAGTTATTGAAAACTGTGCAGGACAGGCAGTATAGAAGCAGCAAGAGCCTTACATGTGAGCTGTACTCCCAGGGCCGACAGGTGCAAGTCATCTGTGCCACAGCATTGTGTTTGACCAGGACAGTCATAGCGGACAGATACCACATGCCTGTGGAATGACAATAGGAGCATAGGCAACTGTTGAAGTGACACAGTCGGTCATTGTATAGTGGTATCGTGTCCGGACGAATGCAAAATGCTCCCCAGGGCTAGGCCCACACCCTCAGGGCTATAAGACTGGTGAGCTATTGCATGTCCCTGCACATGTAGTCTGTGAAGTGGCATCACAGGGCTGTCACATTAACATGGCGAATGACAGACATATCGTACCTGGTGAGGTGTGGTATGGGTGCATAGGTTATGTTGCAGAAGCAGTTACCTGACAGCAAGATGTAAGCGACTAATGCCTTGTGTAGCCTGCTGTGTGGAACTGCAGTGTGACACCCTACAGAGTCAGCTATGACTGGTGTGTTGTGAATGTTATAACACACTATTGGCTGTATGTGGTGGGTACACATGGGTCTGTGGGCTATAAGCTGGTGATGTTGTCTTCCATGATGGGGGCTACCTCTGGTGCTGACAGTGAGTATGGAGATGTACTGCACAGGTTGTCCTCGTAGGTGTGGCCAGTGGTGTAGATTATGTGAGACTATGTGATGGGTGGGGTGTGTTGTGAATGTTACACATCCCCAAATGACTGTCAGGTGCAGTCAGGGTTGGCGACAGCATTACCCCCAGCCATAGCTGTCAGCCTCCTGTCCCCAAAATGAGGAACATTAGCCCTCATACCGTGTAACACATGGGCGAAACGTGGAACACTTACAACTGGCTTACTAACAGCGTCAACTAGGAAGGGCATATGATGGCTAAAATAGGCTGGTCTTACGTATAAAACAGATATTCCAATGAATTAATATGATTCCCATCTATCTAGCCATGGCTAGCAGGTAAACTATGTACAACAATGAATGTGTGACAGACCCTTCCAATGTGGAACCTTGAGGAACATGCACCTTTTAGAACCCCAAATGAGGTACGTTCCCCGTAATGAGGTACACCTAAGAGATATGGGCCCAGCACGGCTGCAGACGTGCATCCCCCACAGGCTGTAGTGCCGTATGTTGGGAGGTGAGCATTGAATGTGTACATGAGACAATTGCTCTATTGCCACATGTATGACATATCCCTCATATAGACAGGCAGTAGCACTGGTATGTGACAGTTGGACATGCCTGTATATACAACCATGTCCCACAGGATATGTGCGTTACATGTGTACAACAGCTGTCGCACCTTAAGCATGCTGGGAAGTGTAGGACAGCCAGTGTACCTGTGGGAAATGGTGTGGAATGGGCGCTATAGTAATCAGTAGCTCATGACATGCTCACATGTTCTGAACAAGTGCCTAGCATGACCATACAATACAGATAGGGTGTTGGATAATATCAACCCACAAGTGGTGATGACACTAATTTAGGGTGGCACCACACTATAACCCTGCTGAGTATGGTGTGCATGTCCATGAACCATTAGCACTGTAGATGTTAGCAGTACAGATGTACAAGATAGCATGGATATTTGATTACAAATACCTTTGCATGTCACAGGAGTGTTCCACCAGTGTCCTGTTGACAGACTCACAAGTACAAAAGGTGCAAGAGTGACATGTGCACATCACATCAGTGCCAGATACAGTAGAACAGGGTTAATGTGTTGTACCCCACCCTCATTGTAGCCCATACCACACAGACAAATGTTAGGTATCTGTGTATGTAAGGCTGTGAATGGCCATGACCTATCAGTTTAGCTGTGTCAGTATTGTGAACAACATACAGAATGGACTGTGTGTGTGAGGTGTGTGACATATGTGCACAGTCTGATGGATGATACCAGCAGTGTAACCGCTAGGTGAACATCCCTGTACCCATAAACTACTACCTAGGCTGTGGTCAACATTATGGACACTGTGTAAGGGATGGTGCTGTGCAGTGCTCCCCCCAACATGGTGACGTCTCCAGGCCCCTTAGGTAGTCATCTGAGGTACCCATGTCATGTCAGGGTGCCATCCATGAGCACGGAGATCACTGGCCAGGCATATACAGCACTGTGGTGACCAATATTGGATCACATACCACCTGTAAGGGGTAATGGCTATGCATGGATGTGCGATACCAGCCTTCACAATCCACACCTCCACTATGCAGCATGCCATCTACCTTGCAGAAGGACATTTGCTACACCATGATGATGGACATGCTACATGTCCATATCCTGATCTATATGACATATGTCATGGACAGCCACCATCCTAATACTAGGATCGCCACAGGCTGGACAGATCCCTGTGCCATATATGTGACATACTCCCGCCATACCATGCAACCCTGTCCATCAAAGCTGCAGATGTCATCCCAGTCATACATGGTGTGATGGCCACATGGTAGATGCGCTATCAACTGACTGGATCAGTAATATGGCACTGATGCAGCTTGCGGTGGCACAATGTCCATCTGTAACAGCGTGGAAACCATGCCCACACATGCTATGGTTGATGACCATCCCTGCGAATGTCGTCTGACTATCCATTGTCCCATGTCTATCACATGTGTAATACAGGCGATCCATGTCAGGATGTTGAACAGTTGTACAGTGCTGTGTAGATGTATATGGCAAAACACATGCATGTACAGGTGTCCATGCGTATGTGTGCATTGTCACTGCTCAAGTCCATTCCGGCTGTGTCTGTGTTGATATGTGACATATACACAGCATCCAGGTCAACAGTAGTACCATGGACACATCAAGGCATGTGCAGATAGGTAAGAACACAAGTGCAGGCAAATAGACATGCCCACAGCAAGACAGCATTTACATGGAGTATGAACACTGTAATGAGGTGACACACATATATGGTGATGATATCCAATGCATAATGGGTGTGACATATGTGACACAAACACGTCAGTCATGTCAGTGTCATGGTGCTTTGCAAAGATAACTGTACAGATGCAGTAGATGTCATAGAAATGTATGTGCAGCAGTATCTCCGTACATCTCTGAAACTGTGACCTGTCACCATCATTATGTTTTACAAATAATGCCCCGTACACGGCTCCCAGCATACACCCGCCAGGAGGATGATGTCCTCATCCCACAGCTCTATGACAACTATGACTTGTTGTTCAGCCATGTGCCACAGCATGCCCAGCAGCGGGATGACCTGTGGCAGGATCTACGCAGGAGGGTGAACGATGTGGGTGGCCATAACCGCACCTACCAGCAGGTGCGCAGACACTGCACGGACCTGATACAACATGCAAAACAGCGTGCCACTGCAATCGCCAGGGAACAAGGTGGAACAGATGGTGGGCCACCAACCCAGCCCCCACTCACACACACCAAGGAGCTACTGGCCAATCTGGGGACGCCCAGGGAACAGCATCCAGAAACACTAGCTGCCATCGTGGAGGTGGGTGTCTCCCAACCAATGATCCTGGAGTTTCCTGGTAAGTCAGTAATGCACATATGGCTATTATATCCCATGTAGTTGCATGTGTCACTGTACATAATGTAAAGTAACAACATATGCCAGGTATGTGGACACACATGCTGCATACTACAGTATGCTATGTTGTGCATGCACGCATGTGCATACTATATGCTATTACACAGGTGAATGTGTACACATGCACAGTGTAATCTGTAGCTGTCATACAGTCATGGATAATGTTCATACTGGTGTGTCACCCCTATACAGGTTCCTCTGGCATGCTGCACAGACATGAGTCCGTTGCAGGTGAGACTGTCATCAGTATCAGGCATGTTACAGTGTAGATCTATTTGCCATGTGGCCAGTTAACACTTGCACACCTGATGTTTGTTCCAGTCACGATATGCAGGTCGCACCACCATGCATTCACACACGCCACCCTTGTGCAATATATTCAAATGTAATGATACACAGACTTGAAACCACAGTACTTGTCATTGCGACATGTGTGGTCAGCTGTGCATACAACGGTGGAGGTGTTCTACAATGGAGGCATATGTAATATGCATTGGAACAACATGTGTGGTATGCACACTGTACCATACAGTGAGCTGTTATATGGGCAGCCCACAAGTGTCACCATTGTGTCATATGCTCCTGCGTTGGGTGCACACATTGTGATGTGCCACCTGACATGTCCCAGACATGTAGTGTTCTGTCTGCAATATTGTCACACTATCACATGACCTATACTACACATACCAAACATACAACCCATTATCTGCATAGACGTGTGGAATGTGACATATCTGGCATCTATGGGTGTATGTCATATGGGACCACACAGACATGTGGAGAAGATGCCCATCACACACAATTGGCCAACACATGTGCACACATGGCCATGGGGGATGGCCAGAGACATGTAGCCACACAGTACATGGGATGTGTATACACCCTGTTGCACATTGTCCACACATGGTCCAATTATAGCCTTAGTTGACCGATTATACAGTTGATGTGGTACACTGGACAACCTAAAAGCCGGTGCACAGCTACTGGAGGTGTCACTGAAGTCTATCATATACGATCTGTTGAACATCACGACTGTGTTGCAGTTATGGCTATGCAATGTGTACATATTATGCATTCTACAGCAACATACATGCCTCATGTTGCCATGCAATGGCACAGTGTCTGTACTTCACACTGTATAGCAATGTAGATGGCTCACACTACCCTCCTGTGCTCATTGCACATTTGCTAAACATGCATTCTATCTGTAGGGCGTACACACAACACTGCAATGTGAAGCCCATTATGATGCTGTACATGTGTCAGGATACCATTGTGTCAAACATGTATGCATGTTAATGCACATGTCAGCAGATTACATGTCAAGGTCACGTCAGCCATGTGTACTGTTATCCTGTTCTGGGCCACATGGTGTAACACGGGGATGCATGCATACTGCCGTGATTGTGTGAACTGCATGGCTACTGATATGACACCTGCTTGCTGTAGTGTGCACCCCAGGGAGGTATGCTTACTAACACTATTAATGTCTGAGCTGCATGCCCTCTGCTATATCGCAGGCATGCTGCATGCCATCTGACAAATCACATGCATGGTGTGTGTGTGTGTGTGTGTGTGTGTGTGTGTGTGTGTGTGTGTGTGTGTGTGTGTGTGTGTGTGTGTGTGTCTGTGTGTGTGTGTGTGTGTGTGTATGTCTGTGTGTGTGTGTGTGTGTGTGTGTGTGTGTGTGTGTGTGTGTGTGTGTGTGTGTGTGTGTGTGTCTGTGTGTGTGTTTCTGTGTCTGTCTGTGTCTATTGTACTTTACAGTATTTCTTTGCATTCACGGGTGATGTAGGTGCGTTACCCTCCTGTGGTCCATCTGATGTTAGTGTCCCCACAGATACTAGCGGTGATGAACATATGCATAAGGTACAGGCAGGGTTGTCAGGGGCCGAATCTGTGCCAATGGTTACCGTCCCAGCTATGTCCCCCTCTTCCCCGCACACAGTTATGCTGCAGCACATATCGCATCACCGGTGGCCATAGAGGAAGGACAGTCAGTGTCTGTTGGCGTGGATCAGGAACGTGTGGTGCCTACAGAAGGTGTGTCTACACACCATGGTGTCAGTGTAATGACTGCAGATGTGCCACACAGGCATGTGGCCGGTGCTGCTTTTAGGAGGACCTCTGGCAGACATGCACCTGCAGGACAGAGCGCAGAAGATGGTATCACCAGACGCATGTTCCAGACTGTAATGGTGGCACAGGCACTTGCTGAATGGAAGAACAGAGAAGGGCAGAGGCTGCAGAGGGCTGCTATCCATACCCTAAATGACAACATCCAGGCATTGGCAAATGCTCAACAGCAGATTGCTAATGTTCTGGATGGGCGACTAGGTGAAATGGTCGGAATCCTTGACCGAGGCATGGCAATCTGCGAGCTGGAGCTGTCTGTGCTGGAACACCTGGTAGGAGTGAGGCGTAGGCCACATGGACATAGGCCAGCAACACCACCTAGTGTAGGTCGACGTGAGCATGCCACCTCACATGCCCGCTCCCATAGTGCCGGTAGCAGTAGCAGTGCAGCTGCTGCTGCGCTGTCAACACCAGGACACAGAAGGCCAAGTGGACATGGCCCTGGATGGTCTCAGCGGGGACACAGTTCCAGTGGACATGTGTCGTCGGACAGTAGCCACTCTGTACCTCCACCTGGTAGTGCCCGTGCAACCCCAGGCAGGCAAAGGTCACGTGGCCGTGGATGAACACAATGAGCTGTACAACCTGCACTGTACAATATGGGGCTGTCAATTATACCCCGTGTAGGCATCACAAATTGCAGAACTGTGTACACACATACACGCACACAGCAAACACAACTGTAGGGCTCCACAACATCCACATCTGCACAGACATGTCCAGTCAACTCACCGGCCCTTACACACACACATGATGTTATCCATTGGTGCAGCCTATGCCCCTGGCAAACATATCACCCTGTGCATATGATGAAGCCTGTTCACATCCCTGTCATCCACACCATCGGTGCAGGGTTATGCACAAATATTCTGATGCACAGGGTGAACAGCATAGTGAGAGGTGTATGTAATACCTGTGTATGCATAGTGAGGGATGTGTATGTTGCAGTGGTTGTGTGTGAATACTGAGTTGTGTATGTGACATAGGTTGTGTACTGTCGACATGCACCAGTCACACCATGTAGTGCAGGTGCAGCATGCATTGTGATGTGTTCACGGTATGTGTCTCGGTTACATCTGTAGCACCATGTTGGTTGTGATACCCTGGTTCCCTCCTATGGTGTACTTGCATGTGCTTACAGGTAGCAGTGTTTGCAGTCCCCCACGTGTAACTGTGGAGTACACACAGGCACGTCTGGCAATATCAGCATGCTACATGTACCCTCATCCTGACTGTTGGACACACAAACATGACACAGATTTCCACACATATACTGCACCTGACACATGTGGTCGGTTCCACAGGCTACACTGGACAGAGACTTGACATACATAGCAGGACACATTACAGGTATGGTGACATGGTGCAGGGGTTGTACACAGCGGCCTGGCCAATGATGATGTGAGGTGTCATTTGGTAGCTGGAGGCCACACTGTGCAGCAGTAGGACCCTGTAACAGTACGTGAACATGGCTGCATTCACTGGGTGTACACCACTATAATGCACACCCCATCATGTGCAGCTGGGGACCCTTGCCTGTGTGGTCATCACCCTCACAGTACTATGCACCCACACAAGGTGTCACAGAGAAGGGACATGCACAGGTAGCCAGTATGGCTGGGACCTATGGCATCAACAGGGTTGTGCAATGCATCACCATTATGGGTTAGTCAACACGTGGGGCCAGTGATAATTTCCCACTGTATATTAGTATACACACTCACACCAAGCACCAGACATACATACAGACATACACACACTGTGGTGACCACACATGTGTATACGGACAGCCAATGTGTGTGATGCACCTCACCAGCGAACGTCATGCTTCCCACACTGACATATGTACAGATCTCTACAATGGTGTACAGGGATGTGTAGCAACTGGGACATATTCCCCATGATATGTGGCATCCCTGGTCACACATTCGGACACACATGACAGTGCTGGGAATGATACACCTGCCATATGATGACACGTTTGATGAGCATGCAGCAATATTGATTGCAATATGTGTACCAATGCTATATCTGGCAAATGTGTTGCTATATACACATGGGAGGTTGTAGGTGTTACAGGTGCCACATGACATATAGTTGTTAACACCTGACCACTGTGTATGCATTATGTCAGCACCATCACGTAACAGCGACTTAGCGTACAGTTAGCACATGGCATGATAGGATGGTGTGTGACACAACTGTGAGCCACCCCCTGCACACATACATCTAGACAGGTGGTTCATCCCTCCATACGTGCTGTTTGTATGTCACCGTATACAGATGTCAATAATGGGTCTGCATTGCGTCTGCATGTCGTAGGTAGGTGCAACTATGTTACAGACATCGGCCACTGCACATGCATGTTTGCTGCATGCACAGTACAGATGTCATATGTGTCTCCTGTTGCCATGTTTGTATGCATTGCTATTGTTGGACATGTGTGTTGAAATACATAACACATGGACTGCAGTATGATATCATGGGTGTCACAGGCGACCAGTACAAGGGTATGTGTCCCGGTCAACACTGCTACCCCCTGTAGTGTGAGCATTCAACAGACATGGGCCCACCTTCAATTTGCATGTGTAGCATTGATTAGGTCAGTGTTATGCATGAGGTACATCAAAGGCCATGTATGTATGTGTTGTGTGTGCAGTCCATGCACACATCCACACAATCACATGTATGACATACCCAGATGTGTGTTCATTGGTGTACAGCAACAGTCAGGTGTCACAGCTGTGTAAGGGCCATGGTATGTCTTGAGCCGACCTGTTCATGTATACTGGTATCATTGCAATGCGTAACACCTCTTGGATCCCTGTTGGTACATGTGTACTCTGCACAGCTGGTGTACACTGCTGTACAACCCAGTGGTCATGCGTCACTTGGTGTTGTGGGACCACAATAAAACAGAAAAAATGTTGCTGGAAACTGCTGATTTGAAACCTGGAGTTTAATAACAACACAACACATAACAGCTCGTAGTTAGCGCTTTCGGGCCAAAACCCTTCTTCAGACTAAGAACATACAAATACAAACATATTTAAAACACTCCTCAACCAATCAAAATTCAATAAAAAGCCCACCTTTTCTTAAGGGCTGGCTTAAGGGGCACTGCTTCATTTAATCCTGGGAACCTGTGTGCAGTTAGCTCTAGGATCCATTTAGATTCCACCCATTCAGTGGTTTGCTTGATGTCACCACCTCTACTGTTTAAAACTACATTTTGTATGACCCTGAAACTAAATTGATGTGTAGGATGGTTCTGTATATGTCTATATAGGGCATTATGTTCATCTAAATTTCTAATAGATGACATATGTTGTAAAACCCTAACCTTGAGCATGTTATTGGTCTTGCCCACATAATAACTCGGACAGGAGTCACAATTTGCCAAATACACTACATCTGTTGTCCTACAAGTTGCTCTCCCTTTTAACTAGAACTTCCTCCCACTTACAGGATGATTGAAGACCACATCCCTGTTAATATGGGCACAAGCCTTGCAATGACCACATGGTACCGTGCCCTTTGTTATTGGCAGAGCTTTTGTAGTGTTGGCTACCCTCTCTTTGCATAACATGTCCTTTAAGTTTCTGTTCCTCCTGTACCCAAATTGTGGGTTACTACCTACAATGTCCCTCAGACAGTCATCACTAGTAATGATATTCCAGTTCTGATTGATTATGTCACAAACACCCTTTATATTGCTTCCATAGGTTAACATAAACTTCTGTCTTGTTCGTGTATGCACAGCAGATGTATCATTCCTCTCATTCTGTCTAGTCATGCTAATCCAAGGCTTATATTTATCCCTTCTGTGTACCCTACCCTTCTTCACTACCCTTTCTATCAGGCCATCATTATAACCCCTGTCCTGAAAATTTTTTCTCAACTTTATTAACTCTTGATCAAACTGTTCATCTTCCATACTTAACCTAGAGGTCCTGCTGACCTGACCTTGTACTATGTTAGGGAACATGAAACGGGGGTGCATACTATCATATGATAGCATGGTGTTCTTCCAGCACTCCTTTCTAAACAACTCAGAACTAAAACCATTCCCAGTAAATCTGACCCTGACATCCAAAAAGTCTATGCAGTCACTGGAGCTGTTGATACTAAACTTTAAAAATGAAGTTGTCGAGTGAAGAAAATCTATGAAATGTGTTAACTGTGTGCTGCTCCCTCTCCACAAGATAAAAATATCATCCACAAAACATAGATATACCCCTACATCTAATGTGACCATTATCAAACAAATCCTGTTCTATATACTGATTAGTATATAACCAGTGTAATCGTTTGTGTACTCTATCAATCACACCTTTTACCTCACGATTACACTGGTTATATACTAATCAGTATATAGAACAGGATTTGTTTGATTTTCTCCTAATAGAGAAGCCAGTTATACCTGTGTTCAAGGCCCTTCCGAAGGTACATAAATCATCCACTGACCCCCCCTCTTAGACCCACAGTATCAGGAAGAGGGTGGGTAACTGAAAATATTTCTATTTGGCTAGAAGTTACATTAAGACCTTTTGTAGAAAAATTAGAGAATATACTGAAGGACACAGCACATTTTCTCACAGTTTTGGGGGATTTAAGTAGGAATATGTCCTTAGAAAATACGATAATGGTCACATTAGATGTCCAAAGTTTGTTTACGGTGATAGGAAACCACTATGGCATAACAGCAGTAGTGGAACTGCTAAGCACATTGGGGGTCAATGGGATGCAACTTGACCTAATAAAAGATCTACTTGCATTAGTTTTGGACAATAATGTTTTCATGGGCATTAATTCTACATACAGACAAGCACAGGGGGTAGCCATGGGCACCCCCTGTGCAAATACCTATGCGAATTTAGTTCTATCGCATTGGGAAAAACAGCACGTATTGGAGAATGAGGAATGGAATAGGCATGTAGGGGTATATCTACATTTTGTGGATGATATTTTTATCTTTTGGAGAGGGAGCAGCACACAGTTAACACATTTCATAGATTTTCTTCACTCGACAACTTCATTTTTAAAGTTTAGTATCAACAGCTCCAGTGACTGCATAGACTTTTTGGATGTCAGGGTCAGATTTACTGGGAATGGTTTTAGTTCTGAGTTGTTTAGAAAGGAGTGCTGGAAGAACACCATGCTATCATATGATAGTATGCACCCCCGTTTCATGTTCCCTAACATAGTACAAGGTCAGGTCAGCAGGACCTCTAGGTTAAGTATGGAAGATGAACAGTTTGATCAAGAGTTAATAAAGTTGAGAAAAAAATTTCAGGATAGGGGTTATAATGATGGCCTGATAGAAAGGGTAGTGAAGAAGGGTAGGGTACACAGAAGGGATAAATATAAGCCTTGGATTAACATGACTAGGCAGAATGAGAGGAATGATACATCTGCTGTGCATACACGAACAAGACAGAAGTTTATGTTAACCTATGGAAGCAATATAAAGGGTGTTTGTGACATAATCAATCAGAACTGGAATATCATTACTAGTGATGACTGTCTGAGGGACATTGTAGGTAGTAACCCACAATTTGGGTACAGGAGGAACAGAAACTTAAAGGACATGTTATGCAAAGAGAGGGTAGTCAACACTATAAAAGCTCTGCCAATAACAAAGGGCACGGTACCATGTGGGCATTGCAAGGCTTGCGCCCATATTAACAGGGATGTGGTCTTCAATCATCCTGTAAGTGGGAGGAAGTTCCAGTTAAAAGGGAGAGCAACTTGTAGGACAACAGATGTCGTGTATTTGGCAAATTGTGTCTCCTGTCCGAGTTATTATGTGGGCAAGACCAATAACATGCTCAAGGTTAGGGTTTTACAACATATGTCATCTATTAGAAATTTAGATGAACATAATGCCCTATATAGACATATACAGAACCATCCTACACATCAATTTAGTTTCAGGGTCATACAAAATGTAGCTTTGAACAGTAGAGGTGGTGACATCAAGCAAACCACTGAATGGGTGGAATCTAAATGGATCCTAGAGCTAACTGCACACAGGTTCCCGGGATTAAATGAAGCAGTGCCCCTTAAGCCAGCCCTTAAGAAAAGGCGGGATTTTTATTGAATTTTGATTGGTTGAGGAGTGTTTTAAATATGTTTGTATTTGTATGTTCTTAGTCTGAAGAAGGGTTTTGGCCCGAAAGTGCTAACTATGAGCTGTTCTGTGTTGTGTTGTTATTAAACTCCAGGTTTCAAATCAGCAGTTTCCAGCAACGTTTTTTTTCTGTTTTATTGTGGATACCACTTTGTGACTGTTGCTGGGATTAAGCATAGCACGAGCTTTTATTTTCTGTGTTGTGGGTCCGTAAGGCTGTGTAGTGCTGCACCAACGACATGGTGCTGACTTGACAGCTACAGTGTACACTGCAGTGTGTACATGTGTGACCTGCACCTGTGACAGCTGTGATGGCAGCTGTGTGTGTACAGGTCACTGCATGTGTGACCGCCCTGTGCGTGAGGGCAGTTATACCTTACTGTGCCCTTCTGTGTGTACACTCCATCTGCATGCAAGATTGCCCTTTGCAACTGCTAAGTGTGTGAGCATGCCCAGTACGCCGTTGTGTAGATGGACACACAGTACATTCCACTCTGCGCCCTTCCATGATTAGACTCCGTGTGCAGCAAGATGGCCCTTTGCAACAGCTAAGTGTGTGAGCATGCCCAGTACGCCGTTGTGTAGATGGACACACAGTACATTCCACACTGCGCCCTTCCGTGATTAGACTCTGTGTGCATGCAAGATGGCCCTTTGCAACAGCTAAGTGTGTGAGTATGCCCAGTACGCCGTTGTGTAGATGGACACACAGTACATTCCACACTGCGCATTCCGTGATTAGACTCCGTGTGCATGCAAGATGGCCCTTTGCAACAGCTAAGTGTGTGAGCATGCCCAGTACACAGTTGTGTAGATGGACACACAGTACATTCCAAACAGACGTGTGATACTAAGCTGTGGGCATGGCCATTGACATCCTGTATAGCCATGGTGGTCATCCAGGCACCAGATGTTCAATTTCAATGTCACGATGGATGCCTACATTGAACACACTTGTTGCTCTCTCGAAGGGTGTACTGTCTGTGGCGCATCCCGTATCTATTCAGTGTTGTTGTGCTCCATAGATATTTAGTTGGCCCGATGACAGCACTAGCATGTTTGTGTATGTCTACCTTGGGATGGTAATATGCTTTCAGACCGCTCACACTCTAAACATTCCCTATCGGCATCTTTGCCTTTGCGGATGATGTCACCCACCTAGAAGTATGCCTCTGGGAGTGCTGTGTTCAGTAATCTCAGTAGCACGATCTGTAAATGCTTAATGCTGTAGTGTGTTAGAGTAGGTAGGTGTATGTTCAACTCCCGGCCCTTCCAAGTGTGTGTGTGTGTGTGTGTTTCCAGCTGCATGGGGACACAGTAATGCTTTTAGATGCCTCACAACACATACATTCCCTATCGGCGTCTTTGCCTTTGCGGCTGATGTCAACCACCTAGAAGTATGCCTCTGGGAGTGCTGTGTTCAGTAATCTCAGTAGCGCGTTCTGTAAATGCGTAATGCTGTAGTGTGATAGAGTAGGTAGGTGTATGTTCAACTCCTGGCCCTTCCATGTGTGTGTGTGTGTTTCCAGCTGCCTAGGGACACAGTAATGCTTTTAGATGCCTCACAACACATACATTCCCTATCGGCGTCTTTGCCTTTGCGGATGATGTCACCCACCTAGAAGTATGCCTCTGGGAGTGCTGTGTTTAGTAATCTCGGTAGTGCGTTCTGTAAATGCGTAATGCTGTAGTGTGTTAGAGTAGGTAGGCGTATGTTCAACTCCCGGCCCTTCCAAGTGTGTGTGTGTGTTTTAACAGCTGCCTGGGGACACAGTAATGCTTTTAGATGCCTCACAACACATACATTCCCTATCCACGTCTTTGCCTTTGCGGATGATGTCACCCACCTAGAAGTATGCCTCTGGGAGTGCTGTGTTTAGTAATCTCGGTAGCGTGTTCTGTAAATGCGTAATGCTGTAGTGTGTTAGAGTAGGTAAGTGTATGTTCAACTCCCAGCCCTTCCAAGTGTGTGTGTGTGTGTTTCCAGCTGCCTGGGGGCACAGTAATGCTTTTAGATGCCTCACAACACATACATTCCCTATCAGTGTCTTTGCGGATGATGTCACCCACCTAGAAGTATGCCTCTGGGAGTGCTGCGTTCAGTAATCTCAGTAGCGCATTCTGTAAATGCGTAATGCTGTAGTGTGTTAGAGTACGTAGGTGTATGTTCAACTCCCGGCCCTTTCAAGTGTGTGTGTGTGTGTGTGTGTGTGTGTTTCCAGCTGCCTGGGGTCACAGTAATGCTTTTAGATGCCTCACAACACATACATTCCCTATCGGCGTCTTTGCCTTTGCGGATGATGTCACCCACCTAGAAGTATGCCTCTGGGAGTGCTGTGTTCAGTAATCTCAGTAGTGCATTCTGTAAATGCGTAATGCTGTAGTGTGTTAGAGAAGGTAGGTGTATGTTCAACTCTCGGCCTTTCCAAGTGTGTGTGTGTTTCCAGCTGCCTGAAGTCACAGTAATGCTTTTAGATGCCTCACAACACATACATTCCCTATCGGCGTCTTTGCTTTTGTGGATGATGTCACCCACCTAGAAGTATGCCTCTGGGAGTGCTGTGTTCAATAATCTCAGTAGTGCATTCTGTAAATGCGTAATGCTGTAGTGTGTTAGAGAAGGTAGGTGTATGTTCAACTCTCGGCCTTTCCAAGTGTGTGTGTGTTTCCAGCTGCCTGGGGACACAGTAATGCTTTTAGATGCCTCACAACACATACATTCCCTATCGGCGTCTTTGCCTTTGCAGATGATGTCACCCACCTAGAAGTATGCCTCTGGGAGTGCTGTGTTCAGTAATCTCGGTAGCGCGTTCTGTAAATGCGTAATGCTGTAGTGTGTTAGAGTAGGTAGGTGTATGTTCAACTCCCAGCCCTTCCAAGTGTGTGTGTGTGTGTGTGTGTGTGTGTGTGTGTGTGTGTGTGTTTCCAGCTGCCTGGGGACACAGTAATGCTTTTAGATGCCTCACAACACATACATTCCCTATCGGCGTCTTTGCCTTTGTGGATGATGTCACCCACCTAGAAATATGCCTCTGGGAGTTCTGTGTTCAGTAATCTCAGGAGCGCGTTCTCTAAATGCGTGATGCTGTAGTGTGTTAGAGTAGGTAGGTGTATGGTCAACTCCCGGCCCTTACAAGTGTATGTGTGTGTGTGTGTGTGTGTGTGTGTGTATTTCAGCTGCCTGAGGACACAGCAATGCTTTTAGATGCCTCACAACACACACATTCCCTATCGGCGTCTTTGCCTTTGCGGATGATGTCACCCACCTAGAAGTATGCCTCTGGGAGTGCTGTGTTCAGTAATCTCAGTAGCACATTCTGTAAATGCGTAATGCTGTAGTGTGTTAGAGTAGGTAGGTGTATGTTCAACTCCCAGCCCTTCCAAGTGTTTGTGTGTGTGTGTGTGTTTCCAGCTGCCTGGGGACACAGTAATGCTTTTAGATGCCTCACAACACATACATTCCCTATCAGCGTCTTTGCCTTTGCGGATGATGACACCCACCTAAAAGTACGCCTGTGGGAGTGCTGTGTTCAGTAATCTCGGTAGCGCGTTCTGTAGATGCGTAATGCTGTAGTGTGTTAGAGTAGGTACGTGTATGTTCAACTCCCAGCCCTTCCATGTGTGTGTGTGTGTATGTATATATATATATATATATATATATATATATATATATATATATATATATATATATATATATCTTTGTAACATGTATGTGGATATTAGCACTTTTGAATGTGCTGCATTGTCTGTACATGTTCACCTTGGATGTATCCGAATGTGCTATGGCTCTGTGATAGTGCACATACTGTGTGCTGTAATGATCCTGGGTTATAGTTGTGTAGTGACCAGTTATTTTGTTGCTGGGTATTACCAGGGACATTGAAAACAATGATAGTACAGCACCTTTAACCGGTCATGTGCACATCTCAGCAGCAGTCAGCAGTGGTTTTTACGTTGGAGGATGACTATGGCTCATATACCTATGTATTACATGGCAATGCTATGCAAATCAGGTTAACATTACTGACACCCGTTTATCCACAGGTTGTGTTACAGATCCCATGTATGTATGTGTATACATTACCAGGTGCAGGACTGGACTATGGTTGAATGCATGGAGGGGTGTCCATGGCCAGGAATGGCGATCTGTACCGCCTGGCAGGTACAGTCTGTGACTGTCCCACAACCTCCAGTATATGGCTGACACATGCTGAAACAGTGTACATGCAGAGACACACATAAAACAAACAGCTAGTCATAACACATAACACACACACGCATTGCATCAACATTGGGCCATGCAAAACCTGTTGTCCCTCACACACACACGAATGCATACATGTTGATTGGGTGGTTCACTGACAGGCTCTGGAAATGAAACTACATACCCTGTGCATATGATGCCACCTGTGCCACCTCTTGTAATGTGTAACATTGATGCAGGTACGGACTAACATGGTGCTGATGCACAGGGTGGCTTCATAGCACAGTAATAATGTTACAATGTTGTTAACACAGTGTGATTACCTTCTAGGTGTATGTAAGCAGGCATGATAAATTCCAGCTATGATCATCAATGTAGTATAGTGTACATCACTGTTAATTCTGAAGATCCATGTGCCATTTGACTGACGTGTGTAGTATTGGCAGCGTGTATTACACAGTGTGCAGTACATGTGAGATGTGTGTAGTGCAGTTTCACATGTATCTATGTGTGAACATGGTGAGGGTGCACTGTCTGCATCTACATGTATAGTGGGCACATTGGAATGGTGACATGCCCTGTATTTCACACTGTTAACACATCATACTTTCTATTGGTGGCCAGTATGCATTTTACTACACATATTGTTGTACTTGTCTACACATGTGTGATTGCTATGGTTTTACACGGTGCTGTGGGTGATAATGTTACTATCTGTCATAGTTTTGCATTATGGTAGTTGACACGACCTCAACAGTCTGAATTACCAATTGTTATATGATATCTTCACAACAGTCCCACACATGTAGGACACACAGTAGCATGTGGATCCTACATGTACGATACTATACCAGTTCGCACTGGTATTGACCGCCACACATTGCTGGACCATTACTGTTTGACATGTAGCCATGTTAGTTACAAGCAAAGACAATAGGGATATTCCTGTCCACATCTGGGAATTCATACTGTGGCCTAGAATGCATTCTGCACATGACACAGTTAGTCTACACAAAGGTATCATACAGACAGATACGTGTTATCCAACCCATGCTGTACACCTATAAGGCAAAACAGAGTCAGGTATCCACATTTACTACACATACTTTACCAACAGTAACACATAGGTATTGCACCCCAATATGTATAATGAGTAACAATGTGTACATATAGATATGTGCTATGTCATTTGTCATTTGATATTTGCATTTACAATGGTATTGTGAAGTACATCACTGTATCACATATGCAATGAGAGTTCTGCATGCATATCCTCCAAGGTGGTTGTACAACTATGATGAATGTCCATTATTGACATACTTTGCTGTGTTTGAACTGTTCCGCAGTATTACACATACATGAACAGTCACTCACACTATGTATATAAACTGTCGTGTGTGTGTGTCACAGATGACCTAGGCCACAGCCAGATCTGATACATGTAGTTGACAAGTGCGGTAATGCTCCACCAGATGTGTCCAGGCACCAGAACTGTGACTTGGCGACACACACATGCTAGAGTAAGGTTTCTGTATGTGCATGTGCCTCATTATGGCATTCCTGTTCATGTGTGTGTGCATTTCTGATGTGTGTTATCAGCCACAGTTGAACTGCCCATCCGGCATCCCCCACTAGGTGACCATGAGGGTTGTCCCCATTGCCAAATGTTTTGTACAGCTGCGTCAGATGCCACATATCGGACGCATTGCAGCTTCCAGGGCATCCAGCACACACATTCATTATTACGGGCTGGCCATCACACACAAACTGCCACTTCATGGAGGGGAAGCCCTTGTGGATGATGTAGGCCCTGCCACACTCACTGGCTGGTGCTTTGATGCATATGTGCGTGCAGTGTATTGCACACAGTACTTAGGGTATTCCACTATTGTGTGGAAACGACACATATTGCTGCCCAATACCTTACGGGAATTGGGGATATATACATCATCACTGACATGTGCTGACATGGCATTCATGACCTGATGCAGTACCCTGGATGCTGATGTTTGTAAAATCCACTTCATATCGCCAGTTGATCTCTGGAAGGTACCTGTTGCTGGTATCCTTAGGGAAACACATACCTTGGTTTCCACTGGGATAGGTTTCCCTCTGTTGGGTCTGTGTGTGAGACATGGCCTGCACAGATCCACAATCTTCTGCAGGGGTCTCTGTCCACTCTATAGCGCTCTACTATCTCCAGCTCATGTAGCCCCTGGTAGTTTACCCGGTGCCTGCACACTCCTCTCCGTCTACTCACTGTGTGATGCTGAGCAGCATTCACATTGGCACAACCCTCCACATGTTGCATATGTTGACGTATAATAGCAATGGCAGCCCCTAACATTATCTTGTCTCAGTTAAGCTTTTACAGTTTGCACTTCTCTTACTATACTACAGTGTTGCAGTGTGTCTGAGAATAACATGGTGGACTACTGTTTGTAGAGTTGTACGTGTTGTGCTGTGCTGGCCTACTGTACTGGCTGTGTAATATACTCATTCTGATTGTTTCCACCTGCTAGCTGTGGTAGTTCTCCTTGGTTAACTTACTGCTATTTGTTTACCTTCCTTTCCAATGTTTGTGTCCACAGTGAGCGTCGCCGCGCATAGGAGCACAGTGAAGTGCATATCCACTTCCACGTGCGCACACAGGCTTATACATGCGTACAAACACTTATACTGGCTTACAAAACATTACACGGGCTTCAACAATCTTACAGTAGCTTACTCGTTCTTCAAGTCGCGCACACAGGCTGACACACATGCACACATGCTTACTCGGGCTTACAGGCTTGCATGGGCGCAAACACACTTCACCAGGTTTGCAAGGAACTTCAGTGATATCCATGGCGTACACCGTCAGTTTACTGACTTTACCTAGGATAAATCATAACACGCCTCTTCCACTGATGAGTCACTGACAGCAGACATGTGACACACTGCTCCAATAAGATTACAGTGTTTTATACATACACAATCATGATGTCACCTATCTTCTACAATGATAGTCCCCTTCACCTACTCTTACACTGTAGGGGCTTGGCCCATATGGCATGACAAATTGTGCTTCACTATCCTCAGCCTCAATTGCATAGGATTGCCTACTAATGCTTGGTTACATCTCTGAGTGTGCGCTTCCACACATAGCAACCACTACTCAGTAGCCATGTTGTCTTCAGCTTGCCATTCCCCTGCATGACGCAATAACTTTTAACTGACATTACAATTTGTATGTATATTTTACATATCTGTCTTGTTTTGTATGCACAGCGCGTACTCGGAGATCAGGGGAGGACAAGTAGAGTTTTATTAATTTCCAATGGGAATACATGCCACTGGCATTATATTTGGACATTGGCATGCTTCTTCAACTAAACCATCCTTTATTTGCAGATGACATTGCTCCATTTAGCTACTTGCAGAACGTTACTCGGTTAACATCCATGTACATTTCTGCACATACCTCTACTCTTGCACGGACAGCTTACTCTTTCATGTATCGCATATTTTACATCATTTGCATAGCTTTCACCTACAAATGGGGTAATTTGCATATCCTAACATTGTCCGTGCAATGTTCGTTTGAGGGGCTGTGTTACACGCCCCTACAGGATATTGCTGAATAGCTTGGCAGACATCTTGCCTTGCTCTACTCTTACTCTACTTGTGCACCGACCAAAGCTTCCTGAATCCCGGCCTAAGATTTGATGTGTGCTAATATGTCTATTTGTGGGGTAGGCATGGCTGTAGGTATGTTTTGACCTGCTACGTCTGTCATTTATACAGAGCACCTCCCACTTTCATCATTTGTAGAGGTGACAGCCCTATAGGGACTATATGTACAGCTGTGACATTTGACAAGTCCACACATACCTGTGGTCAATACTAAACTGACTACTTCAGCACTTTTCATACCTTCAGATTTGTCTTGTAGTGGTATAGTCGATGATACTGTTTCCTATAACATGTATCTGTTTCTGATACAAGATATGTCATTTTATTACACCACTACACACAATATATGGAGAATTCACAGGCCAGATGCCATTACATTCCTTTTGTGGGACACACCCGCCCAGAGTGTTGTATTCCTCACAAACGCCAACAGGTGCTGATCAAAACATATTCTGCTATAATCTACCTTATGTGTTCGCCGGTATTTGTGCTTTCTGTCAGTAGCAGAACTCACATGCGTGTGTGGGAGACTGAACACTGTCTCGGGGACACTGCATAGCACCCTGAGGGACACCTTTATGTTGTTTCTATTAACCTTCCACATTGACTATCACAGGGCATTAGTATTCATCCAGATTTGTCGAGGTACATGCTTTTGACTTATACATGTTTTGTCATTTGTCATCACGTCTTTCTTCACACCTGTCCACCTAATCGCACTAGTTCTGTTCATTTATTTAGGTCAGGGTTACCTTCATACCTCTCAACTGTACAAATTTTGGGTAAATGTCCCTAACTTAGATGTCTGATTTTGTTCCTTTTTTAACAATATTGTGCAATGCCTTTCTGGTAATTTAGTGGGAAGTCATTTGGGACTGTGGGGTTAGACAATAATGACAGACATTTGTTATTTACAATTAATAACCCTCGAAACATTCATACTATTGACTGATCCATTATTCTATCCACGTTTTGACTTTGTAAGAGGAATATTTGAGATATTCCCTATTTGTACTTATTTTAAAATGCCTTTGTCCAGATGTCTTATTCTGATTGAGAGGTATGGTTACCATCTTATTCGTACGCATGTACGTCCATGATACTCACTTACACAACACTAATATAACTCCCTACGTCTTCCCCCAATAGTTTACACGATATCCGGTAGATGGGTTCTTCATTTTAGGAAGTTAGAGGCATCTGCTATACCCACATAGGTATATTAATCACTCCCATGGGGTGGACCTCATAAATCTATGCCAACCAACACCTAGGCATCTAGGCCCATTATTGCATACCCATGATTCCCAGACCTGACACCCCTCCACAGTAGTCATAACACATATTTAATGTGAGCGATAATAAATTATGACGACACTTCTAAGCACTATCCACTCTCCGCATGTCGGTACATATGTCTTACATTCTGTCAACCCATGTGTTATTACACTTGCACAAGCTACTGTTGCATGTACAGCTATATTGTAGTTGTGGATGACACTTCTTTGCGGCAATCATTACAGGGCTGTGCATTTATAAATTCACTATTTTTGGAGTCCTGCAAAGGACACCTATATCCATGTTTAAAGAGTAGAACTTACAGATCTGGCACACTGATACTTTCGGGCCAGTAGTTTTGGAAGCAGCAGTGTATTTACCTTAATTGCATGTCTGTTATGTGTATCCATACTAGCTATGGTGTAACCTATTTATGTACATGTGTTATATCTACGAGGACATTTGTTTATATGTTTGTTAGGTATATATCAATTGATGTTGTATGTGTTTGAGTATATATCTGTACATTCTTTATTTCATATATTTATTTAGTTTAAGTCTGTGGATATATATATATATATCTATACACAAATGTATATATCCATATATAGACATTACGTGTAGAAACCAGCATTCATTTGCTATGCTGTGAGCGGATTACAAACACACAGGCGCACTTGCATTTCCCTATTGTGGGTTACACGCAGGCGCACATGCATATCCTTATTGTGGGTTACATATGTTTACTAAGTCTTTGTGCTTACGTGGGCTTTATTACTTGTGACAGTACCAGTAAAATATCTCTAATCCGGTTAATGGACATATGCAAAATGCACGTTCACCTTTACATATTTAAATGTCTGTACAGCACAGACGCATTCATTACACTTTAACATTATATGTGCTGTAGTCGTAGTTGAACCGGGACTGCAGTCACGTTGGCCGGATGCTGTAACCACTATACCTTTGATGTTCTGACTCATTTATATGCATACCCATAGTACATAGCTACATTAACATATGCCTCCCCGCTTCACTTACGTCACAGGCATCCATTCTCCTGCTGGGAAAAATGCGGTACTACATGTTACACATTCCCTATTCCCTATTGCTCTGGACCCAAGCTGCATATTTAATCACTGCAGGGATATTCAGAACCCAAAGGCTTATAGTCCTGACACATACAGGTCTCTAATTGTCAGGGTGTTCATGTGGTGATCTGGGTTTAGGCTTGTCTGCCTGGTGAACGGAAATGCCCTGACCATGTTCAAATGTCAGACAAAGCACATGGACAGGGTATGTCCATTTTAAACATTTTATCTGTGTTTACAGACACAGGTGTTTGGGCACCTGTCAGCAGCTTATGATGTTGGCAATACATAATATGGGTGGGGGTGGTTACAATACATAATCCACGGTGAGTGGTGTTCCCATTCACATTTGACTACTTCCTGTATTCATTCTTACGAGGCTTATTATTTTGCACATGACTTAACTATGAATTAACTACAGGTATGCAGTAGTACAGTCAACATATGTGACGCTTTGTTACAGTATAAATGTACAGACCTCTGTAATACTGGGGAGTACCCCACATCCTTCACAACATTTCATGCTTATGTACATACTATTATTCAGTGAACTTTCGAAGTTTGTGAGAGCAGTAATTACATCTGTCCCTATTTGTCCACCTTTTAGGCTTTGTCTACAGTTTTGTTGCTGTAATAGGTTGGGAGGTGGTGTCGGTATGTGATTGAGTTGAATATATACTGTCGATAATTCAGTGGGGAGTAGGGTTACCACTTGTTCCTCTTTGCGAGGAGAGGTCCCACTTTGAACAGTTGTGTCCTGCGACGACACCTAAGACATGGCAACTGTCCTGTGATTTTAAGACAGTAATATATTTCTTATTTTCTTTACTAGTTGCATGATACAGGTATTTTGTATCTGGTACACATAACTATTATTTGGGATAGCATAAGCTATTCAAATGCTATGGAATAATCTTTTATCTTGGCATACACATGTAATTCTGTCCTTTGCACTGGTCGGGGGCATGTTTTATCCTGCAGATTCTCACATTTCTACAAGGGATGTCCCACCTTGGCCATCTGAACAGGTGGCAACCCTAGTGGGGTGACCTGCATGGTGGACAGCTGTTCCATCCTGCGTAGTATGTTTTGCATGTCTGTGTGGAAAATGAACAGTACCGTGACTACACATACATGTTTTGTCCAGATGTGTACAGTAATGGACACCGTGGCATGTAAACAGCTCTGAGGTTTCAACAGGTTACTTATCCCACACGGGATGTACACACATTTTGCCGGAACATTAACGCACGGGCATTTGGATTTACGTACCTGTGATGGGATGTTTACAAACATGGGATACATATTTGCAATCCTGACACTGCTTAGGACGATAATTCCTGCTACATATGGGGAATACTCGCTATGTGTAGGTGTATGGATGCGCAAGGCTGGTAGCTGGATTTGGTGGACATTCGGACATGGGCGCGGGTTATGTGCTATACAGGGGTTGTTGTGTATTGCATTTGCATGCATGGGTTCTGCTTTTGGATATCCCGGTTCCGCATATGGCATCCTATGTGTATGTCACGGTTACGTTCATGTGTATAGCACATTTTAATATACATATGTTTGTGTGTGTTTGGTATACAATTTGGACTGTCAGGTTTCTTTACGGTTGTTATATAGCCACAACTCCCCAGCTGTGTACTATCACTACCACTATGGGACTGCTGGTGACCATACCCATGGGGCTAGACGTGTGTATTGGCAGCACGCTGACATGATGCGCTTCACTTTCACTGGGTATAACTTCTGACAGTGCAGTACATTACGGACACACGATTTTAAATATCATTTGTTCCATGGACAGAAACTCATATTATGTTGCGTGCATTTCTGTTTGGTTCTCCATTTTGTGTGGCCGGGAACTGTCTTGCATGCTTTGCATACGTTTCATTATCCACGGACACTGATAGGTGTGATTACTATTGTAGGCAGTCTATAATATTCAGCAGTTTAGGTTGCTCATTGCCAGCCGACATTGACACGCCTCCGGGCGCAGCTTAGTAACGCCCCATGCACTCGGGCACGTGTCCTATGCATGTGGATGTGGTAGCGGTGCACCTTCATTAATATGCATATGGTGCTACTACACCATTTATACGCTGCACGGCCAGTGCAGGCCTTACACCGGCCTTGCACCGAGCTTCATAAATCCGGGAGCCTATGTTTTTTGGTGGGTTTTTTTTATGCGTGCTTCTTTAGCTAGTAACTTGCCAACAAGGGACATGACCACAAAAGCAAGCTCACAGAATTCAATGTTTTCTTTTTCCTCTCTTGTTCTTTCCCATATGTTTCTGTTCTCTCTCGTTTGCTTTTTAAGCCAAGTATTTTGTCAGATTATACCACTAAGCATGATGACGTGGAATGCCAGAAGGTGAGCAAGTACCCTCCAGCATACAAGCAAAAACATTCCATTTTCATCTCTGTTTTAAATTACTAAATAATCTGTATTTTATATTTGTCACTGCATTCCACAAGTTGAAAATAACCTATGTGGGTTGTCAGCTTCCAGGCAGATTTCATGGATACATTGCACCTGAACATTATCTTTAAGATGGCAAAACCCAGCTTTGTTTTTCCTTTTTTTTTAACTGCTATTCCTTCATAGTACTCAGTTATCTGGTTCAGTTCTTGGATGGGGTGTCTTCAGTGTACAGTCTGCACATCATCCTTGTGCCTATATGGATTTTTGTCAAATGGTACAGTTTCATTCTATATCACAAGGCATGTAGTAGGTGCACTGGCAACCCCCACATTACCCACAGGTGTGTGTAACAGGTAGGTAGCATACCCCTCAACTGTCCAGGTTTTTGCAGAATATCCAGATTTTTTGCCAAATATTTTTGTCTGTTCCTTATAAAGGACTGTTCTACTCCCACAACATGTAGATGTATTGCTGATACTGTGTTGCGTTTTAAGGGGGTGGGGTGCTGCAGTCCTGAGTATGCCCTCCTTTGGATGAGATGCCTAGTAAGTATGAACCTGTTTTCAGTTTTCCATCCATTCCCTAGTGCAATATTACCACCTTACCATTCTGTTTAATGTAAAGTAGGCAATTTATTCTTCAATGACAGCAGACACTGAATTGTTAGATGAAACACTGAAATATAAAGTTGTTTGCTAGCAGCAACCTTTTCGTTAGTTACAGATCTCTTTAATGTGGAATTATTCAGATGACTTTTACTTCTGCAGAGATTGTGCATATTGACTGATAATGGTGGATTGTAATGACACAGGTTTGAGTGGCCTTTATGGCTGAAATGTTCTGATTTAGACAGTTTTGCCATTGGTTCATATGGTTTGTTTCATTGCTTACTGGAATAAAATGTTCAAAACTAAATTTAAAACACACTCTAATAAGTAGTACTGTATTATACAAGGGATATAATATTTTAAAATGACAAGCAGGGTATAAGCAGAAAAATAGTAATGATCCAGCTTCATATAGATACATTTCATTTTAAGCTATAATTATAAAGTGTTTATAGCTATATTAGTTATGTGAATGTCAAAGGTGTTACCAAAATTGATAGATGTACAGCAATGTGATTTTGTGGATGGGTGGCAAACATTTGACAAAATTAACAGAACAGTGCTAATGCAGACTGTAAAAAAAAAATGCTCCTGGGGTTGTTGGGTCTTGATGTAGAAAAAACATTTGATAAAGTAAGCTGTAATTTTGCCTTATATTATTTTCACCCTGTCCGTCACAAAATTAAATCAGTTGAAAATGCCAGACATTAGCTTTGCAATTCCAGATGGTAGAAAACACATTGATTCAAAACCTATTGTGCTGTTAATTCTACATAAATTAGAATAGTATTTAAAACTTTCCCTGAATGCTTGAGCAAGAAGTTTAGAGGCATGACTGCACTTGCATCCATCTTAGAAAATACTAATCCAGGTTTGCATCAGTTTTGTTAGGGTTACAACATTCTATTTTGATAAGAGGCGTGAGAATGTCTCTGTTTTGCAGAAATATAGCTATTAAAAATATTTACTTAAAACATTAAAGTAGCTTTGGGTAGGCAAAGGTAGCTTGTAATTGTTTTTTTTAATTAATTTTATAATTTTGACAATGTTTAAGTTTATACACTTTTTTTCTAATTTTTTTTAGATATTCGTTATGGATGTATGACATATGATGGGGAGTACACCTTTAAACAAAAAGCAGACATATGGATTGAGAAGGGAGTGGTGGATTGTTTAAACTATTTAAACATTATATTCAGTTGAGATGATTTGATGAAATTCCAAGTTGTATGGGATGAAAGTGATCAATTTTATTATTTTCATTGTTTGCTTCATGGTAATTTTTTAAAAGTTTTGTAGCCTCTCTTTACTGTCTTGGTTTCATTTGGGAGTTTGTCGTTGGGATCTTTTGTGCTTGGGTTTATTTACAGTAGTCATTTGGCCAGGGTTTGATGCTTCCAGTTTCTCTAAAGGTGCACCATGCACTAGATGTGAGTCTATTTTCAGGAAAAAAGTGTTGTGAATACTCCCCACAAGCTAGTCTAATATAAATCAAAAACAGCCAATTAGGTTAGACTGCTTCCAGAGTCAGACCATTCCAGTAGTAATGCAGACCAGGCATAGAACAAATGTTTGTGTTTCTCCCTACTTAATGTAGGGTTTTAGGTGTGTCTTCTGTGAAATTTGGCACAGCTGTGTGTAGGGTTAGTTTCTGTTGGTGGTGCTTTTGGATTTAAACAGCAGTATAGAATGGTAAGGACAGCAAAAACTGTCTAGTCCTGTGCACTTTTTGTGGTAGTCCAAAGGTTGCAGAGAAGATAGCATCTGAAGTAAGTGTTTACTTCTCTTGCATGAAGTGAATGTACATGTGTCTTGTTCAGCCATTGTCTGTGAATGTTTCATTTGTCTTCTCACCAGGTTTAGTTATAATTGGGTGATGTGATTATGACAGTGCTGGTTGCAGATCTTTGGTTACTTGCAAATCTGTGGTTGTTGCAGTTTACCACTTTCTCAACTGTCTTATTTTGACTCCAAAATTTGCTCTGTCCCTCTTAATCCCTCCTAAAACTGGCAACTTTTCAAAAAAAGAGGTGAATTACATTTAATAAATAATTATGACGATACAGTCAAGAAGCATAAACAGGTAGATAGAAGCATAGGTGTTTTGCTGAAAAACTAGTGATTAATTTAAAGAAATAGTATGCAAAGTGAGTAGAAAAATGTAAATGGGTCTTGCTTTGTTTTTTGTCATTCCAGTCCTGACACAGACAAACTAAAAGTTACGTTCAAGGCAGCGGGGCTGTGAAATGTAACCATCAAAGCATTCTTCAGTAAATGTCCTGTAATCAAAAGGACAAAGCCTCATATGCCTGGGTGAATGGTACCTGCCAGCTGATGGCACAGCTTTGGGCACCTGCTGGGACTGCATTATGTCATAAAGTGTGTGTGTGTGTGTGTGTGTGTGTGTGTGTGTGTGTGTGTGTGTGTGTGTGTGTGTGTGTGTGTGTGTGTGTGTGTGTGTGTGTGTGTGTGTGTGTGTGTGTGTGTGTGTGTGTGTGTGTGTGTGTGTGTGTGTGTGTGTGTGTGTGTGTGTGTGTGTGTGTGTGTGTGTGTGTGTGTGTGTGTGTGTGTGTGTGTGTGTCTCAGCTGGTTCTGATTTTTGATCTTATTACTTGTCAGATGAACTCTGGTATTAATTTTGGACTTCATAACTTTCTGAAAATGCTTGATAATGCAAAACCCATTACAGTAGAAACTTATTTTCATACATTTAAAAAAAAATGAAGGAAATAACTGGACTGGCTTTCATGGGGAGTGATGTATCTCTGGGTGTGGCTCAAATAGGGGTGTCTCATGAGTATGGCATGGGTGGGGCTTAAGGGGTGCCGGAGCACTACTTCGCCTAGGGTGCCATTTCAACTAAGGCCGACCCTGGAGGTATGGGCCTCCTTGAACTTGGTTACACGTATAGATCTGCAATCGTGGGACTGTACACATATCTGCTGACGTCACAAGACCCAAACATAGTGAAAATTCTGAAACATGAGAAGAATAAATCTAAGGTGACTTCCCTTGTTAGTCTAGCAGAAGCACATCAGCATCAAGCAGGAATGGAAATCAAACCACAAGTAAATAAAAATCAGGCAGCAACTGAAAATGCCAAAAAAAAAAAAAAAAAAACAAAAGAAACAATATAAAGGTAAAGGATCAGATGGGAAGGCAAGAAATGTGGAAAATGCATAAATATGATTGCAAGTATAGAAAACTTCTGGAAGAACCTCATGTTGATCAGGATCAAACACAGGAATGGTTAAGGAGAGGTGAATTCAAACCAAGAGATGAAAGGTTAATATTGGTGGCCCTAGATAGTGGGCTACATACATGTTAGTTTACATACAAAGTCCATTTAACATGTGGGAGAAACAGACAAATGTAGGTTTTGTAAAACAGAATTAGAAACAGTTGCACACCTTGTTGCTGGTTGTGACATACTAATGGCAGAAGGACTGTATACTGAAAGGCATAATAACGTGGCCAGACTGTTGCACTAGGGTTGTGCAAACATTATGGTACTGAAGTGGCTGAAAAATACTGGAAACATGAGCCAAAAATCATCATAGAAAATGATGAAGCCTACATCACATGGGATCACCCATTACCAACAGTTCAAAAGATAGATGTGAGTAAACCAGATATAGTGGTCCATGAAAAGAAGACAAAAGCAGCATTGATCACTGAAATCGCTACACCCAATGACTACAGTTTCCTGCATACAGAGAGAGACACAAAGTCATAAAATATCAAGATTTGCAGGCAGAAACAAGAGCAATGTGGAAGAAAGATACCCAGACATTTCCAATAGTAGTAGAAGCAACAGGTCTTATACAAAAGAATCTACAATCATATTTAGATATGTTACAAATACATGTTACCCCATACAAACTGCAGAAGGAGTCATTATTGGGCAGATGCAGGGGCTGATAGGAGAACTTTTGGCTGACATCAAAGATTGAAACAATACTAATTTCATGAACTTTAATTGTACTTTGACTTAGGAATGGGGTCCATTCCCCGTCATGGTATTAGAAACCCAAAAGATTTGGAGAAATGAAAAGAGCGACAGTGGTGAGGATTCAGGCTCTTTGATTACTGGCCCAGAGGGGGAAGTCACAGATATCGTCACTGTGATGGAAGTTGGTGACTGAATGAAAGAGGAGAGAATAGTGAGGGGGATATTTAGCAATACATTCTGCTATAGTGACCTTCTCAAACTCAGGGCAGATTATAACAGAGTAATCCATTTATTGCCAATACAAAGCAATTAACAGAGATGCAAAGTAGAACAAGTTTTCTTTAATTTTTTGTATGCAGACTCCTGTCAACCAGGAAGACATAGTAATTGGGGTATACAGATATACAATGTAAACTATATCTCTCAGTTGTCCAGATTTTCACAGAATGTCCAGATTTTTGCCTCATATTTCTGGTCTGTTCCTCAAAAAATTTATGTTTTCTGAGGACTGAAGTCACTAAATAATGACAGACATTTGAGTTTCAGATTTCATATCCTTCAGAAAATACATAATAATGCACAACCTGTTATTCTAACAACTTTATAAGTTTATAGGAGCAATATTTAACATCTATCCCTATTTTCTGACCTTTGTCCCCCCATTATTTTTGACTTTGTCCAGATGTCTTGCTCTGAGAGGTAGTGAAAGGTATGATGTAAACTAATAGGCAAGTAAAAGGACTTATTTTACAATCAGCATAGAACACTACAGACTTTGTTTCATCATAACACAGTAGTGTTACAGTCGCATTTACCGTGCAGCACAAGTTCCTATTAGATGACCGAAGACACATTCTTTTGAATGTGTTTTAGGTGAACTTTGAAAGATGAAAAGGCAAAATGACGAAGCGGCATATAAGTGAATTCTTTCCTTGGGAAAGAAATCACTTGGCCACATCCATTACTTTGCCATTTTCGTCACTGTAGTGCGATCTCGGAGTTGTTATATTTATGTAGGGGGGTGTGGGGGGTTTTCAGGGGCAAAGCCCCCCACTTTATGTTATGTTTTAAGTGTATTTTTTTTTTTTGAACAGCTGTTCTAAGCGTTCGAGTTTGCAAGCTTTCGCTTACATGGGGTCGATAAATCATCGTTCATTTTTCTAAGTGTTCGATGATTTAATATACACCCTGCAGCACCACAGGCTTTGTTATGTCATCACACAGTAAAATCAGAGACTCAGTTTCTATCACCATGAAGCTGTTTTAGCTTTGCTACACGATTACATCATAAAACAGTAAAGTGAGAATTTCAGCTGCTCTTAACATGGATCATACAGGCTTTGTTACAACATAATACAGCAGTATTATTCAAAAGACATGAAGCTAGCAAGTACGACTGGTGCACAGCAACCAAGCTTGCATGACCAATGTAAAGAAAACAAGCCAGCACCACGAGTGGATCAAAAAATAGTTTAATGCACTGAAACTAGACCGGTTTCAGCTCTTTAGCTTTCCTCAGTAGTTAGAACTAACTACCGAGGAAAGCTAAAGAGCTGAAACCGGTCTAGTTTCAGTGCATTAAACTATTTTTTGATCCACTCGTGATGCTGGCTTGTTTTCTTTACATTGGTCATAATACAGCAGTGTAAGAGCTTCATTTACCATCAGCATGAACACACTCTCTTTAGCACATCATAATACACTAGTGTCAGGGCCTCAGATGAAAATAGCATGGAATAGACAGTATTTGTTATACCATAATGCAGTATAGTCAGAACCTCAGTATCCAACATCAGGGAACACAAGGGATGTGTTACATCATAATACATTTGTGTCAAAGCCTTTCTTACAAACAACATAGAGCACAGAGGCTTTCATCTGTCAAAATATGGTTATGTCTCAGCTAGATCATTGCACACTACAGGCTTAGCAAACCATAACACAGCAGTGTCAGACCCTCATTTACCTCAGCATGGAACAAATACGCTTTGCTAGATTGTAGTGTCAAAGAGTCAGAGCCTCATTTAGAATCAGCGTTGAATACACTAGCTTTTATAAATCATAATGTAGTAGTATCAGACCCCATTTACCATCAGTGTGGAGCACACAGGTTTTCTTACATCACAGTACAGTAGTATCAGAGCCACAGTTACTATCAACATGGAAGGTAACAGGCTATGTTACATCATAAAACCTGGGGCCTGGCTTGAGAGATGAAATAATCACAAAAATGAAAAAGAAAGGGAGGTTTCATTTTGAACTGAAATAATTCTTAAGCCTTGGTGGGTACCTTCATGTGGTGTGCCTGTTGTTTACTAAATTCCACCATGAAATACCGAATTTCAAAAGCTCAAGACTATATAGCTGAAAGCCCTAATTACCGAAAGACCAGAAGCGTGAAATTCAAAATCCCGACGTTTGGAGATATTGAGTTAGCGCTTCTGGTGTTGCGGTTCAGGTAAGTATGTGTGTGTAAGTGTGTTTGTGAGGGGCTTTAGTGTGTGTCATTGGGTGTTGTGACTGTGATGTGTGTGTGCAAGGGACTGTAATATGTGTGGGTGTGAGTTTGCTTTGTGTGTCTGTGCAATCTTGGAGTTAGAATATTAAAGTAGGGGGGTGTTGTGGGGGGGTAGCAACCCCCCCACATGTGGGGTTCAGGGTTGCTTGCCCCCCTGCTTATCTGTAGTGTAGGATGATATGTTTGATTGTGGGGGGAAACTGTGTGTATGTGTATGTGTGTGCTATATGTGTGTTATACGTTCGGGAATTTGAATTTTGCAGTTGTGGATTTTCGGCATTTAGGGCTTCCGGCTATATAGTCTCGAGCTTTTGAAATTCGGTATTTCAAAAGTTCGAGATTATGTAGTGAACCCATATATATATATATATATATATATATATATATATATATATATATATATATATATATATATATATATATATATATATATATATATATATATCTATAGGCTGTCATACAGTATATGTCACATAAAACAAGTAAGGAAAAAAGAAAGAGCTGGGTGCACTCATCCCAGTATAAAGAAGTGCCCAGCCCTGGCAAAGGCTCTAGGACCAGGGCTGATAAAAATCTAGTGCAAAGTCCTCTAAAAATGAGAGAGATCTTGCTGCTATGCTAGCCATAACCTAACATATGATTAAGAGACCCCTCTGTGGCAATATAAACTATAGTCTACAAAAAGAAAAGAAATGATCAGCCAGAGAAAATAACTGGGAAAAAATGTTCACTTCTGGACAAAGAAGAAAGCAAAAGCACTGAGACATGGTAAATGTTACAAAAAAGAGAGAATAGTAGCACAGGAAGTCTAATGTAGTGACAAGTAAACAATCTGATACAGAACTGGATGAAAGTGAAAATGAAGTGATAGAGCAGATACAAAGTGAAGGGTTTAAATGGGAATCCCAGACGCAAAGGTCACTTCAGAATTCTATTTTCTTTAACAGGTACAGCTTGAAGAAGAGACAGAGGAAGCAGAGCAGTGCAGTAGTAGAGAAAATCACTCATTAATCCAGTTAAATGTTGAAAGCAGTACGGATGTTTTACAAAACAAAATGTCACAGTTGCTTGAAAGCAAAGATATTTCCACACAGAGGCAGAAGAAGCAAGAAAAACAAACTGTAGAAGAATTTCTTAATCAGGAAGAAAATAATTTCATGGAAGACCTGCTGAATTTTGATAGAAATGGATATAGATGTAATATGTATGAGACAGAGGCTGCTAAAAGTGAATAAGACATGGATTGTCAAAATATTAATAACTTGAATTAATAAAGTCATTCAAACTAGAAAGAGAGCTCCACATCGTATAACAGCCATTAACAGAATACATGATTGTGCACCATATCAAATAAAAGACAAGGTATTACCAAGAAAGCATAAATTAGTAAAGGAAATTCTAGGGGCAAATATTGGAACAAGAAGGAATGTACAAATATCCTGGAATGAATGAAAGAGCAGCAATACAGGATGAAAAAATGAAAACAAAGCTCAGTAAGAAATATTTTAAAACACTAAAATTAATACTGAAAACTGCTTTGGCATCTAGGAATAAAGTTCAAACAATAAATCAATTTGTACTTCTTGTAGCTTTGGAGTAATTGACTGACAACAACAAAAAAAAGAAAAGAGCTGGATAAGCTTGACAGGAAATCAAGATAATTACACCACGCCTATCAAATGATATACACATGTTTTGCCATGATCATGTATCCCTTCATCTGAAGGAGGCATGGGCCTCCTTGAAATTGACTATAGGTCAGTGATTGTGGGAGTGCATATGTATTTATCGACATGATCAGCTCCAAACATACTGAACATTCTAAAACATGAACAAAATAAATCTAAGATGACCTCTTTGCTTAGGTAAGCAGAAGCCTTTGTAAAAAAAACAGGCACAGAAATCTAACCAACCTTGGATAAAAATCAGGTGGCAAAAGAAAGTGCAAACAAGCAAAAGAATAAATACAAAGAATTAGATCAGGAAAAAAAAAAGAAAAGATAAATGGAAAGGTCACAGTTATAACAAGAAGTATGGAGATCTTCTAGAACAATTACATGTTGACTTAAGAGATTCTTTGTGAATGAATTAAAACAAACTCAAAACGAACTCGAAACCAAGTAAACAAACTGACACCAAAGGAGACAATAAATCCAACCACAGGACCGTAGATGAATTTTTAGTTAAGTGCTTTCACTCACTTTATTCAACATGAGCTTCTTCAGAACAAACACTTTACCAATTTCAAATCCTTTATAAACTGTTACCAATGATGTCACATGACTTTCTTAAAGAAATCTAACATCCTATAAAAAATAAAATGATCAATTTAAATTTATTTATTTATTTTATTTTACATTTGTTTACCGGGCTAGTCCAACTGGATATATGTCCATTTTCAGTGGAGGCCCGGGGAGAAAAGCTCCACTACATACTACTAAACAATATCAAGATATACATCACTATACAATAATAGGAACACAAAAAAAACATATGCAATAAATCTTGAAACAGGTTGTATAAACTTTTGAGTAGAATCTAAATCTAGGATGGTAAAAAAAGAAAAGATGAAGAAAATTAAATACTCTGTTAGAGTATGTAGAAGAGAGGAAAGAGAAAGGTTGTTAAAGAATCAGATAAAGATGGAAAAAAAGAGAGCTAACCAGGGTTATGACAAGAACAGAGCCAATGGTTATTTAGGAAGAATTTTAGTTTAGTTTGAAATAGGGAGAGTGAAGTTAGGGATGTAAGGTCTTGTGGTAACTTGTTCCATATTTTGCCAATTGAGTTGGAAAATGTGGAGTCACCTGCTGAATTTTTGGATCGGGATGTTTGGACCAGTATTTTGTTGGTGGAGCGTAGGTACCTCTGATTGTTATAGGGCGTTATGAGGGTGGAGAGAATAGGGGTGTTGTCAGGGTGATGTAGGGCATTATGGGCAATAGTGAGTTGGTAGTATTGTATGAGGTGTGGTAGTTCCAGCCACCCAAGCTTCTTGAGATTTAAACAATGATGAGTTCTATATGGAGAGGCAGTTGCAAATCTGGCAATATTATTATATGATGTAGTAAGTTTATTAAGATTATGTTTAGAAAGATTTGTGTATATGGAGGAAGCATATAAAAGGGTTGAGATTAAGTGGGTTCTAGCTACTGTAGTTTTGGCTTCAGGAGTAAGAAAAGATTTGATTCTGTAGAGAGAGCCTAGTTTTCTGTTGGTAGATTTTATTGTAAGATTAATATGATTGTCAAATTTTAATTGATTGTCAATAGTAATACCCAAGAGTTTTGTTGTTTGGTCAGGAGAGATAATGGTCCCATTATCAGATATTAGCGTGAAATGGATAGAGGTAGGCAAGTGGGTGGGTGAGAAGAGCAAGAGTTTGGTTTTCTTGGGGTTAAGGAGAAGACAATGATTAGAAAACCATTGTTCTATAGTTGAGAAGGTTTTTTGTGTGAGAGAGGGAAGTTCTGACTGCGTTGAGGCTGAGCAAATGATGGTAGTGTCATCTGCATATTGAATGCAAGTTGTTTGTGGAGTAGCTAGATGAAGTTCATTAATGAAAATGGAAAACAAAAGAGGACCTAAAATAGAGCCCTGAGGGACTCCTATAGCGGTGGGGAGAAGATCAGAGAGTTGGTTCTCCCATAGAACTGCTTGTTTGCGGTTGTCTAGGTAAGATGTGAACCAGCATAAGGCAGGGTTATCTAGAGAGAAAGATTTTAAACGATGGAGAAGAAGCTGGTGATTGACCATGTCAAAGGCTTTAGACAGGTCTACGAAGAATGCCGATGAAGGAGTATTATTGTTGCGTTTTTTGTTAATTGAGTCGATGAAGGATAGTAAGGCTGTGCTAGTACTATGGTATGGTCGAAACCCATGTTGGCAATTAGCCAGGAGTTTATGGTCTAGTAGGTGATTTAGTAACTGTTTGTGGATACACTTATCCATAATTTTTGCAAGCGGAGATAGTAATGCTATAGGGCGGTAGTTAGAATGCTCAGTAGAGTCACCTCCTTTAAAAAGAGGGATAATATGAGAGATTTTCCAGACTGGTGAAATTGTACTTTCTTTTATTGTCCTGTTAATAAGTATAGAGATGGGGTATGCTAAGGCCTTTGCACCTAGTTGGAGGTATTCTGCTGGTAATTGGTCAGCAGAGGGGGTTGTAGGTTTTAGTTTATGAAGTAAGGACAATATTTGAGAAGTGGGTATGGGTTTAAGGTGAAATGGGGGGGATAGAGCTAGGTGTAAATAGTTTGGAGGTATCTGGGTTTTGTTGATTAGCTAGGTTTAGTATGGCAGAAGTGAAGAAAGTGTTAAAGGCATTAGCTGTTTGTAAGGGGCAGTCGGGGTCAGAACCAGATGGGTTTGGTGTGGCAACTTTACCAGGGGATAATAGTTTATTGATAGAGGACCAAAATTTATGTGGTTGGTGTGGTGAAGATTGCTGAAGCTGAGTATAGAAGTTCTTTTTATCTTGTATGATGGCTTTTTTGTCATATTTCTCTATTGTCTAAAAGTGACATTATCAGTTAGGCTTTTATGCGCCATTTAGCCCAGGCTTTATTCCTACTTAAGATAAGTTTCTTAGTGTTATTTGAGAGCCATTGGGCTGTTTTAGATTTGACACGCATAGAACGCATTGGGGCATGATGTTCAAGGATAGTGAGAAAAGTTTTATTAAAGTGACTAACTGCTTCATCTATTGGGAGAGATTTAAGAGGTGACCAGTTGACTAGCGTGAGTTCATTTTGATACTGGTTGAGGTCAAAATATTTCTTACTACGGAATGATCTGACTTGGATGGGGACGGTAGTACTGTTTTTTTGCCTAATAATATAAGTGAGGGAGTGATCACTAAGGTCATCTGGGAGAGTTCCTGTTGTATATTTTTGCTGAGGACTATTTGTTAATATCCAGTCAAGTATACTTTCTTTATTATTAAGTTTGTTTATTCTAGTTGGGGAGTTGATTATTTGAGAGAAGCCATGCAGGTTAATAAGGGTGGAGGGATTAGTCTGTTTACATAAGTTCCAGTCAATGTTAAAATCCCCTAAGAGTATTGTTTCGTGAGGGTGATTTAGTGAGAGCCAGTTTAGTAGGTCTTCTAATATGGTTGGATTTTTTCCTGGGGGAATGTAGGTACAGATAATATTTAATGTTTTTTGTGGGTTGAGTTGCAGTTTTGTAATAATTATTTCAAAACTAGCGTCAGATGAAAGGTTATGTTTTGTTCTACTAATCTGCAGTCCTGTTCTATAGAGAATAGCAACCCCACCACCTTTTTTGTTTAAGCGGTCTTGTCTTAGGATGTTGTAGCCTGGGGGAATAATCTCATTGTCTTTTATTGTAGGTTTGAGCCATGTTTCTGTTAGACAGAGAATATCGAACTGTTAAACTTCTAGAAGGGCATGAATTTGTGCTAGTTTATTACAAATGCTTCGTATGTTTAGTTGAGCAATTGATAGCGATTTTGGGGGTTTAGTAGATAGTGTACCGTTTCTTATGAATGGATGGCATTTAGTGGGAATTGGGGAGGGGTTTTGACCAGGGTTGGGGTGAATATCTCCATCTATTAATGAGCAAGATATTATAGGGTTAAAGAGTTGAGGGGGTTTGCAGTAGTAGTTAGGAAGTTTTTTAAGGTTGTAGATAAAGTATTTTATGTGAGAAAGGCGGTGGTATTTAGGTTGAAGATAGGTTAGTGTGAGA